>NC_068985.1:84173117-84175617 GCF_001194135.2 Octopus bimaculoides
TATATATATATACATGTATGTGTGGGTGTGTAGATTGTCATAAGGACATATCAAAGGCTACACCACTGTGCTGGATGCCAAAATACTACTAGTTCAGATTCAGACCTGATGGTGTAGCAATAAGTATCTCTCTGCTTTCTGTCTGTCTTGTTTCCTGATGACTCATCAATTTTAATTAACCTTTGAGTGTTTCTCAGGGGGGTGGATACATCACTGATAGCTTGATGCTAATGAAATCCACTTTCCTCTTGTCTTTGTGTGTCAAATAACATTTACTTGCCTTAAAAAGAATCCCAACTTGAGGCTTCTGTAGTGACTCGGAGCAGGGAGAGTCAGGCAGTGGTGAAACTTGATTATGATTATCAAATATTAATTTTTTATGACGATGATATAATTGCAAATAATAATGACGATGATGATTTACTAAAATCATCAACTTAGAAAATAACAGATGATTAACAAAAGAAAATAAGAACAATCAAATTGTCTTCAAATGATGTAATAATAAAAGTTTAATTTGATACTTCATTGCAAAATCTGGGGAATTTCAAACTCAGATGTTTAAACTGACATGCTTTGACTGTATTTCTTTTGAGATTTTACTGAGCTTTTAGATTTTTCAGTAGTTCCTTAAATAGTTAAAGAGTATAAATTCACCCTTACACTCAATATATGCATATGTATGCAAAAATGCATACATATGCATACATGCATTCCACTGACAAACACATCTGGGTTTTTTTTTCTTCCTTCCTTTATTTGAAACTTAAATCTGAGCTCCTCTTCATTAATAAATACAAACCTTAGGTTTAGGTTACGTGTGGCAAAAAAAAATAATAATAATAATATAAAGTGAAAGAAAGAAATGAAATTCTATGTAACATTTCTTTATTAAATCTTTATTATATTAATAAAGGCAGAATGACAATGGTAGTTTCATTAGAATATTAAGCCACTGGCTTGACAGTCATGAGTTCAAATCTTGTCAGTTTATGGTATTGAGTCAATTAATTAAGCCTGTATCTTTTTCTTGTTTCAGTCATTGGCTGTGGCCATAGTGGGACTCTACCTTGAAGGGTATTAATCAAACAGATTGATCCCCACCCTAGTACATTTTTTAAAGTTTGGTTCTTATTCTGTTGGGTTTTTTGCTGAACCCCTAAGTTACAAAAACATAAACAAGCCAACACCAGTTGTCAAGTGGTGGGAAATAAGTGCAGGCACAAAGATTCAGGTACACACACACACAAAACACACACACACACACACACACATGTATGACAGGTTTCCACAGATTCTGTCAACCAAATTCACTCACAAGGCATTGGTCAGCTTGGGACTATAGTAGAAGACACTTGCCCAAGGTGCCACGCAGTGGGACTGAACCCAGAACAACCAGATTGTTGCAAAGTGAGCTTCTTAACCACACAAGCATTCCTTCGCCTGAGTATTTTTGTTTTTTAATTCTTCTTCAATTAACCAGTGGATGATGATGAGTTTCACAGTGTGATGAGTATTGAGTAGAAAAGTAGTATATTCTAGTAGCAGAAGTTGTTCATGGTAGAGTAAGACCAAATGATGCAAAATCAAAACAGTTGGATTTCTCTCTTTGCTCATTGGATTTCCTTCTTGCAGGTGTTGATTCAAAAATATACAAGAGGAATATTAATGGCATCAATCTCACTGTCTGTGAGTACTTGTGAAGTATATGGGCTCATACCTTTAACACGTAAAACAAAATTACTATTCTTGAGATTTGACTCATATATGCTAGTATGTAAATCCGACCTTAAAATGTTGATGATTGAACGTTTCAGTTGAACGTTTTGTTTATCAAAATCTGTAGAACATGTTGCTCCAAATATTGAGCTACCCTAACATCAAGAGTATTTCCTGCTGAGACACATCTTTAGCATAGGTAGAATCACATCTCAAATACAATCCTTCTCTTCAGGGCCAGAAGATATTTTAGCCGCCGACAGCCAATGGGAGTTCTCTGTTAACTAATTTAAACCTATTAGTTGATATCACATTAGTTTGTTTCATGACTTTTTTCCTGAAAATATTATCAGTATTTTATTGGAATTTCTAATGAAAGCAAGGCAAACTACACTTATCTATTGCATCAGAGCTTCCCCCATTCAACATTGTTGAGCAATACCCAACAGCCACTACAGTACTTAGCAGGTGTCTGACAAGTGGTTTCATCATCTAATTTAACTTATAGGGACAAACTTGTTACTCCTTCCAATAACAGTCAGCCTTCTTTAAAACTTGTAGCTGCTTCACCCTTACGTACACTGCATCTGAATGATCAGGCATGTTTTTATATCTGTGAAACATGTAATGCTGATTTCAGTCATAACTATTTAACCTCTATAACATGTATTCAGGGTTCTTTTCTTTTCATTTCTATTTGAGCATATGTTCCTGAGTTTACAAGCAAAAGAAAAGTGCTCAATATAGAAGTAGTGTGTAATTATTTAATGCAGTGAGATTA
>NC_068985.1:84177860-84180745 GCF_001194135.2 Octopus bimaculoides
TGTGTGTGTGTGTGTGTGTGTGTGTGTGTGTGTGTATGTGTGTGTGTGTGTGTGTGTGTAGATATTTGTGTGTGTGTAGATATTTGTTTGTATGTCTGGGTTTATCTCTCAACCATCGCTTGACAACTGATATTGGTGTATTTACATCTCTGTAACTTAGCAGTTCAGCAAAAGAGACTGATACTTTTACTTGTTTCAGTCATTAGACTGCAGCCATGCTGGGGCACCACCCTGAAGAAATTTTAGCCAAATGAATTGACCTTGGTACTTTTTTCTTTTTAAGCCTGATACTTATTTTATTGATCTCTTTTGCTGAACCACTAAATTAGGAGGACATAAACATATCAACATCAGTTAAGTGGTGGTTAGGAACAAACACACACACACACACACACACACACACACGCAAATGACAGGTTTCTTTGAGTTTCTGTCAACCCAATCCACTCAGAAGGATTTGGTCAACCTGAGGCTATAGTAACAGACACTTGCCTGAGGTTCTATGCAGTGGGATTGAATCCAGAACCATGTTGTTGGTAAGCAAGCTTCTTACCACACAGCCATGCCTGTGGCATATTTGAGACGACATTGTCTAATATCTTGCTCCCTTCTTCATGATGTTAGGATGTGATTTGAGGGAAATTGAGCTACAGTTTCCATCAGATCAAACAACTGCATAGAGGCTCTATCATTGCTGCATCCATTTTGCAGGTCTGTTTTAAATGTACAATGATTGAAAGGGAAAAAGATCTTAAAAAGATAGAGGAAAGGGCTTAACCAGAGGGAGCAGTGGTGGGGAGTACAACCTTGTACAGCATTGCAGAGCCTGTCATGAAAAATATATGATACATATTAATCATATTAATTTCATTTACATTTGCTAAAAAGAAAGTGAGGAACTCATTAATTCTTTTGTCATTCATCTCCATTCAATAATGGAATCATCACAGGACTAAGATTCCATCTCAGAAAATTTTTCAACTGGATGTTAAGAGCTAATTAAGAAATCTTCTAAGATCCCTTTTCAGAGATATATAGCATAAAGATACTGGATAGTGTTCTTGTTTGTATTGATGTTTGTATATGTCATTTGGATGTACTTCAGAAGTTTAACAAAAACATTTGCAATATCATCAGCATCATCATCATCATCATCTGTTTGTTTTCCATATTGGCATGGGATGAATGATTTGACAAGTGTTGGTAAGATGGAGAGCTGCCCCAGGCTCCAGTAGTCTCTTTTGACATGGTTCCTAAAGCTGGATGCCCTTCCTAACACCAACCACTTTACAGAGTGTACTGGGTGCTTTTCATGTGGCACCAGCATGAGTGCTTATTATGTGGCACCAATATGGGTGCTTTTTATGTGACACCAGTGTGGGTGCCTTTTATGTGGTACCAACACAGGTGCTTGTTGTATTGCACCAGCACCCAATGGAGTCACCAAGTAGCTTGCATGACAAGGACCTCTCAGCTGCGAGAGGGAGTGGAACTGAGAGAAGTGGCTGCGTGCCAAGCAAGAGGTTGGAGTATGGATAGAGGGACAGGGATAGCTATCTTACTACAGAGGAGATACTTGGTTACCCCAATAGGACAAGGAAGAAGAGGAAGATAGGAGACAGTTAAAGAGAAAGCTAGAGAGAGAGAGGGTTTAACCAGAGGGAATAGTGGCAGGGAATATAAATGATACAGAGAGGATACAGGGGAGATATTTAGAGATAGCTAGTGATGATGAGAGGAATCTCAAAACTGTCAGTCATGTGTCAGTTACCTTAATTGTTCATAATATTCACATCAATCAGCTGTAAAAAAAAAAAAACCATGCCAAAACTGACCTCACTCATGTTAGTATCATGTAAAATGCACTCAGTTCACTCTGTAGAGTTGGTTGGTGTTAGGAAGGGCATCCAGCTGTAAAAAGCTTGCCAAAACAGATAGTGAAGCATGATGCAGTCTTCTGCAGCTCCTGTCTAACTGTCCAATCCATGCCAGCATGGAATGATGTTAAACAACGATGAGAAAATTAGGAATAAGTTTTTATAAACCATTTCACCCACAATTAAAAAAAAAGAAAAGGAATAAAAAAAAGAGAAAATTGAAAATTTTCAGAAAATACAAACTATTTGCTTCTTATATTTAGGATCAAATAAATGAAGACAAGTCTAAGAATGAGACATTTTCAATAACAAATAATAACCTTTGCATTATGTTGATATATTTGAAGGCACCAATGTTGTCTGCCAACTACTTTAAATAACAGATATCTTCCAACTATTGGAATGTATTTCTATATTCATTTGTTCAATGTAAACAGTTTATTTCTTTCTTTTCTTAGTCTTGAAAGAAATGGTTTCTCTTTGAACACCATTTTGAAATATTACTAAAATAATAATCAAGTGTTGATTTAATCTGTATACAACTTGTAGATCCATAATATCATTATTCCTGAACAATAAGTAAAGAACATGTATGAGTGTTTGTATATTCACGTAAATATATAAAAATATGAATGCAGGTAGGTATATATATATCCATGTGTGTGTGTGAGTGTGTGTGTGTTTATGTGTGTGTATAAGTGCCAAATATGGGAAGCAACAAAATTATTCTTCTAATATTGGTCAATCTACAAAGAATCAAAGGAATTGGATGGGAATGAAAAGTAAATATATATTTCATAAATAATTCTAAGTATACACACCCACACACATATATATATGCGTGTGATTGTGGGTATGTTTTCACATCTGCATACGTACACACTCTAGCTGTACATATATGTCTATATAGACACACCTGAGATATATGAATATGTATGTGTGTGTATGTATATATGTACATACATATATATATATATATATATATATATATATATATATATATATATA
>NC_068985.1:84180867-84184734 GCF_001194135.2 Octopus bimaculoides
ACACACACACACACACACACACACACACACACACATATATATATATATATATATATATATATATAAATGCATCAACATAAATATGCTCACAAAAAATAGTTAAATACATGCAACTAAGATAGATAAATATATCGAAACTCATACTATACTGTGCATATTTCTAATATCGTTTTTATTCTGAATACAACCAAATTAATATATATATACGTGTGCATGTATTATGTGTACATACATACATACATACATATGTATATATACATATACATATACGTATATATATATATATATATATATATATATATATATATATATATATATATATATATATATATACTTATATACATGCCTATATATATATATATATATATATATATTCCTTAATATATGGTAACATTAAGTGAATAACAGTTTTTCTGACGTAGTAACAAATGTATGCAATGAGAAAGTGAGAATGAGGGTGACAGACAGAGAAAAAGTGAGAAAAAAGAATTGGTAAAGTTTGAACCTTAAAGAATATTGCTCATTTATTGTGCTTTATTTCAACTTGATTAAGTTGCTATACCGCATATTGATCTACAGAAGTTTGTTATTCATACTGTAAATAGCTAAAGGAAATAATGGCCTGCTTCCTCTCTGCTTTTTATTTGATTTTTGTTATGCTCTTTTCTGTTTTCCCCATACACGTGCACACACACACACACACACATGTGCATATACTAGGTGCATTATATATATACATACATAGGTGCATATATATGTGCGTGTGCACATATATTTATGCGTATATGTGTAGGTATCTGTATTTTTTCATGTATGTGTATGTGCATATGCATGAATATACACAGATATATATATATATATATATATACAAATATGTAAATATGTATATGCAGATATGTGTGTATACGTATATACAGATATATGTGTGTACGCGTATATATATATATAAATGTGCTTGTGTATATGAATATATATAAATGTTTGTGCGTACATATGCACAAATATATATGTGTGCATGTATATGCATATATATATATATATATATATATATATATATATATATATATATATATGTACACATACACACACACACACATTTACTTACTATTTTTGTAATATTTTGTTTTCTGATTTCTTTTTCTCACTTTCCCTTCAACTTTTATCTATTTTTCTCTCTTATTTTCCCATCCAACCCCTTGCATTATATCAGTCTATGTCAATAGTATTTGTATTTGTCTATAAATGCATTTTTTTTTCTTGCTTTTTACTTCTCTTTCTCCTCATCCACACCTCTTCTTCTTCTGAGAAAGTAGAAGGTTGTTTGCTTTCTTGCTTCTGTACATCTCTTTGTTTTGTCCGTCAAATGCATATGCTGTTTGTCAGTGTTTTCCTTATCTAATTTCCTACCTCTCCACTAACTTATCCATTTCCTCACCATTCTCATCACCATCATCATTATCATCTTACATATATGTATATATATATATATATATATATATATATATATATATATATATATATATATACACACACATATATATGTATGTATATATATATATGTCTCTGCGTGTGTGTTTTCCTTCAAGGAATTATCAGAATACCTCCTCTTTTCCTCTGCTTATACAATTTCACTCATTTTCATACACACTTTTGCATACATATATATGCATGTCAGTGTTTATACATGTGTGTGTATAAATATATAAAACGTACATACATATGCTCGCATTAAAGAAGGAAAAACATGTTCAGTGGACGTGTGTGTGTGTATATAAATGTATATATACATGTCCATTGAGACAGTATTTGTTTTTTACATTCTTAAATGCATGTGTTCATCTTTTTGCACAACTAATGCATAAGGATAAGATATTGGAAGTAGTGTTGAAGACTTGAGCAATAACAGAGAAATATTAGAACATATCACCACACAGTACAACACAGCCTGTCACAACACAACATAACATAACATTCATTGCATAATATGTATATTTGACTGAAACTCAGGGCAGGTAGGGGGAATGATTTTTTTTTTATCAAAGGTATATTATTTGAAATAATAATGGACCAGTAACTAATACACAACATGATTTCTCATTCTCTATAATATGATCAATAGCTGGCAGGTGGAGGCTTATACAAGTTTATTTACTGAAAATATTACATTAGAAAATGAAATGGGAGAAAAATATATCATCATCATCATCATCATCACCACCACCTCTGCCACCACCATCACCACTACCACCACCAAGTCATCACGATCTTCATTCCCATCATCATTATCAACAAGCTAGAATAGGATGAAAGCAATTAATTTCAGCCAATTTTCTGGAACATCCTAATGAACATCATAGTTATGATAGTCAGCAAAAACCTCAACATCTTAGTAAAATAAGCATTAAAACAACTTTTTGTTTACCAATTTTCTAAATATTCCATAAAAAGCTGAATCAACTCAAGACTATCTTTGGATCAATGTTATCAATCAGCTTGAGACTATCCATATTTGAGTGTTTAAACCTAAATCAAAATCTCAGAAGTTCCAGAACAATGTGAAATCATTTAATTTATATTTCAAATAATTGTTTACTATACTATTAAATAGCTTCTTCTTGAATGATTATATTGAAAATTATCAATGTGAACCATGCAGGAAGTTTGTTCTCAGTAGATTCAAGGGCAAAAATAGGCAGTGATATCAGTTCTTCAGCTGAAATTACCCAGCCTCAACCTCAAAGATATATCAATGGAAATTTTTTAACCCTCCTCTCTTTGTTAATGATAAGACAGAGTTTGTATCTATATCCTTTTATTTCTTTTATCATGATGTTTTACAAGTTTTTCTTTCCATAATAGATGTTGTCACAAAGTAGAGATAATGCAGTGTTTTACTGTCATGAAACTTTTCCTTAAGCATTTTCTTTCTCTTAGAATTTCATCTTAACTTTTATTTATCATTGGGAAAAAATTGGTATGGTATTTTAATAAATTTATTTATCATTGAAAACTTATTTATCATTGAAAATAAGCTGGTATGGTATTTTAATAAATTAAAAGAATTTATTTTCAACTCCAGGCTTGACTCATAAGGCTTAAACATGAGATGGTTGAATTTTAAATGACTTAATGACCCAAATATCTATAGCTTGATCAGAGTACTGAATTTTGAAATACATTAGAAAATATGAAGTCAGCCTTAAAAACTATTTATCTACTGTTTTAAAAGAGAGTTTATTTGCGGAAAATATTGTGATATATTTACATTTCTTATTATGCTATATCAGAGTAACTATTATAAAAGAAAATAAGAAGAAAAATGTCTTTAAAAGCATTTATTTATTGTTTTAAATTGGTTGAGATAGCTGTTCTCAAACTGAAAGCTTATTGAGAAAATATTCTTTTGCTTTTCTTATTATGATATGTGAAAAGGACAAAGACAAATGAGATATAGTACATATATTTTGGTATACTTATCAAATTCCGCCAAGGTCAGCTTTGCCTTTGATCCTTTCGGGTTTCGATAAATTAAGTACCAGTTGCGTACTGGAGACAATCTAATCGACTGGGCCCGTCCCCCAAAATTTCGATCCTTGTACCTAGAGTAGAAAAGGATATATGTGTGCATGTCTGTGTTTGCCCACCACCACTACTTGACAACTAGTGTTGGTGTGTTTATATTCTTGTAACTTAGCAGTTTCATGAAAGATATCGATGAAATAAGTATCAGGCTTAAAAAAACATTATTTCTGGGGTCAGTCTATCTAACCAAAATTCTTCAAAATGGTGCCCTAGTAGGGATGCAGTCTAATGACTGAAACAAGTAAAATATAAAAGATATATAACAATATATATAACAATATATAT
>NC_068985.1:84184744-84189965 GCF_001194135.2 Octopus bimaculoides
AATGTTATTGAAATTTATTCAGTGTTATTGCAATTTGATAAAACACCGAAAGAGGTATCTATATTTACAGAGGTACTTGTACAAGATAAATATTTATACAGATTTTTCCTTTCCTGGAGTGTGTATACATTTTTTTGGTGGACTCTGTATAATGGATTTCTTTCAGCTTCCATCTGCCAAATTCACTCTCAAAGCTTAGGCCTACACAGTGTTATTGAGAGAAACTCTTGACCAAGGTTCTACAAAATAGGACTGAATCTGAAACCTTGTGATTGGGAAGCAAACTTCTTAACTGCACAGTAAAATCTGCATTGATATACTTCTTTTATTTAAATACTTCTAAGTAAATTTGTTCACCATATCTTGCTTGTCTTTGTTATGCTTATGTAACGTAACATAAATGAATAGCTAAAAAGTTAGAATATACCTTTTTATTAACTCCTTTTTCAAACCATAACTGTATGTCTTTAAGAATATTTTACACATTATTTTTCCCTAAAGTATTTCAACATTTGGTATTCTGAGCATCCAGTATTTTAGGTTTTTGTTATTTTCATTCTTTTTGAAATCATTTGAAATTTGGTCCTTTGACTTCGAGGCACTATGATAGGCACCCATCCACACCAGACCAGATTTAGACACACATTCACGTCCACTCATAAAAATAGATTTCACAAAATTAAATCCAAATATTCTGTTTATCTTATAACAATAATGGTTCTCATGGTTTTTACATAAATGTCACAAAATCCCTTAGTTTTGGAGATTACCACTTAGCTAAATTTATTTTCAGTTCATTAGGCAGTTAAGCTCAGGCCAACGCTTATGAAACATAAAGGGCATTTCAGCCATGCCCATCTCGTTTTTTTTTTTTTGTAGGTTTTATTTTTTTGTATATGAAAGACTTCATTGTTCAACGTACACTTATGACTTTAAGATGGTCATTATGTTTACAGGAAGATATGACTGCTATGTCTTGTGGATCAAAATATCGCTTACAAGCTCTTATTTTGGTTCAGGTCTAAGCAAAAATCAATTCAAAAGAGTTCACAGAATGGAATTAGTTTAAACTTATTGTATTATGGGAACGTTATAAAACTAATTTTCATTTTTTTTTTTTTTTTTTTTTTTCCTTTGGCAAAATATCTGTTTACTGATGTCATCTACAAAGGACAGAAATGTTTGCCTCCTGCAACACACACCAGCTTGAACTGATTTATTTCATCACCTTTAAGTCATAAAGTTTAAAGCGTTATCACTGAAGCAACATTATTTATCTAGTTGTTGTTGAAGTTATCAAACTAGATGCACCTGGAAACTCCAAATGTTGTTTGTTTGTATATTTATCTCGGCTATTAGATTAAATACTTAGAGCAAATTTCATTTATTGAATTAGATAATTATTATCACATTTGAACTAATGACTAATGAAGACTCATTTCTTTAACAAATACCAAAGATTCTAAAGATGAGTTAAGAAATTACTGTTGTTATGAATCGCAAACTTTCCATCGCCTCCTTTCGTGGTTAAAGTAGTTTTACTATTTTGAAATCAGTGAAATGTGAACTTGATGTTTAATTGTTCTCAGATAATTGGATTGATCTAGAGGTTCACCACTATTTACTTTTAAGAAGACTAGCCCAATTCTTTATGACTCTGTGTGTGTGTGCGTGTGTGTGAAAATAGCTATATATATAACCACAGAGAAATTGAGCCAGAACTGAGTTCAGTTCTACTGAAAGGCATTGTGTTTTCTGTTATTGCCCTAAGTTGAGTGTATTTGGTGGATGAAAACTGAAAGACAACTGATGTATATGTCTGTGTGTATGTTTGTATGCGTCATTGTCTTGATATTAAAAGAGCTTCCCAATCACACCAGCAATGTTGTTTGTTTCCTGCCTCATAATGAAATATTACCTTGCTTGAAGTCAGGTGAGGCTTAGTAACAAGAAGAGCAGGTGGCTGTAGAAAATCTACCTTAACAAATTCTATCTGACCCATGCAAGCATGAGAAAATGAATGTTAAAGAATAATGGTATATGTGTGTATATATATGTATATATACCCTTTAAGTTCGTTTAGTGGAAACGTTTTGAATATGCATATAGAAGTTCCAATTCTATTATGTTGGTCACAGCCTAATACTGCTGACTGGCAATACCAGTTTTTTGGGGTTGCACCAAGCTGGATAGATATAGTAGTAATAATGATAATCCTTAGATGGAATTTATAAATATTTTAATACATTGCTATACACATTTCCTCAAATCACATGTTTCTTAAGACCACAGTCCATATTCCTGGGATGATTACAGAGAGAGAGAGAAATTTATAGATTTGTGATTTGTGGAAACACATGTAGTGATGCATTAAAATATTTATAAATTCCACCCAAAGATTATTATTACTGTATGTACATATGTATGTGTGTGTTTGTGTATTTATGTATGTGTACAAGTGTGTGTGTGTATGTGTATATAGTATGTGTATATATATATATATATATATATATATATATATATATATATATATATGAATGTATTTATGTAAATACATCATTATGTGTATGGTTTGTTCATTCACACTATGTGTATATGATGTTCATTTTATGTACTTGGTTCTATGCTTGGACATGTGCCTGAGTTAGTATATTTGTGTGTGTGTGTGTATTTATGTATGTGTGCCTATAGTTTTACGAATCTTCAAGGATGAATAGTTTTTATATGACCCCATGGGTCCAAAGTGTATGCATGAGTGTATTTACATTAACATGTACTTGTGTGTCTGTATGTCTATATTATTGTCTGCATGGTTATATATGAGTATATATGTTTATCTTTACATTTACTTGGCAGCCTTTCCCAATATCCCCATTGTATTTTGACACTTGAATTTTTATCATATGAGGTTGTGGGTGAAGGAAAAGGTGATTGCTTTTCTGTAAAAAATAACAAGCCTATCAGAAATATCACTCCCAGGCAATGTGGTACCTAATTCACACAGCCCGATGAAGTGTGAATTTAAAGAATTAAATTTACTTCCCAAATGTCTACTGTAGTATTGATCTTTGTATCGACCAACTGCTGCTCTAAAACATTATTGACTCTACCTATCTTGGTAGGCCTGCAGAAGGTTATATATCTGATGCCTCTGTCGGTTTTAGAGACTGACATGGGTTGAGTGCTGTCCCTAATACTGTGGCTAACTTATAAGAAAATAATTATTTTTCGTATAGGCACAAGGCCTGAAATTGTGGTGGGCAGAGTTAGTTGTTACCATTGATCACTAGTATTTGAATAGTACTTTATTAACTTCAAAAGCATGAAGGGTAAAATTGACCTCAGCAGTATTTGAACTCAGAACATAAAGAGCCAGAACATATAGCACAAAACAATTTGTTGATAGGTGTAGGTGAGGTTGTGTGGTAAGAAACTTGCTTCCTAACCACATGGTTCCAGGTTCAGTCCCACTGCATGTCACCTTGGGCAAGTGTTTCTACTATAGCCTCAGGCTAACCAAAGCCTTGAGAATGGATTTGGTAGATGGAATCTGAAAGAAACTCGTCATATATATATATATGGTATATGCTTGTGTGTTCCCCCACCATTGCTTGGCAACCAATGTTGGTGTGTTTACATCCCTATAACTTATCAAAAGAGAATGATAGAATAAGTACTACGCTTACAAAAAGTAAGTCCTGGGGTCAACTCATTCAACTAAAGGTGGTGCCCCAGCATGGCTTCAGTCAAATGACTGAAACAAGTAAAAGAATAAAAGAAAAGAACTTAGACAATTCTACCAAACTAATCTCTTCAAGAAAATACTGATAATATATGTTTCTTATTTAGGTACAAGGCCAGCAGTCTTGAAGGAAAAGATTGGTTGATACCATTGGTCCTAGTATATGAATAGTTTTTTTTTTTTTACAAGCCCTCAGAAGGATAAAAGGCAAAGTTGACCGCTGCAGGATTTGAACCCAGAACATAGAGACTAGTGGGAAATACTGCAAGGTAATTTGTCGAGCACTCTAAAGATTTTCGACAATCTGCTACTAATAAAATGACAATATGTTCCTAAAGTTTGCTTCACCCAACCTGGCCAAGGTCATGATGTAGCACCACCTTCATGTTTCATGTATGTGAATAATTTCAGATTATATAATACATGTGTGTGCATGCTTGTGTATGTGTGTGTGTGTGTGTGTGTGTGTGTGTGTGTGTGTGTGTGTGTGTGTGTGTGTGTGTGTGTGTTGCAAATGCATAACACTTGATATCATCTAATGGAATTGGCTAAAATTTAGACATTTTCAACTGTCAGGCCTTCAAAATAAATCACACTGTGCCTCAATTGTCATCAGATTTATTAACATCACTCTTTTGTTGCTGTTTATATTCTTGACATTGATCCTATTTCTACTACTACTATTACTGCTACTACCACTGCTAAAGATGATGTTAGTGTTTTTATTGTTGTTGTATTTGAAGATCAACATCTAAGGAAGAGTGGGTTGTAGCTGTTGTGGACTGATTTACTAAAAAACATGAAAGCCTTAGAGTCTAAGAACTCCCTCTCTCTCTCTCTCTTTCTCTCTCTCTTTTGTTATGAATCTGTCTCTGTCCATCACCACCCATCACATGCACATTCCTACCTTATCTCTCTCTATCCTTTGTCTCATCTCATTTCATCATCAAAGTTTATAATTTTTTTTTTTTTTTTTCCATTTCAAAAAAAAAAAAAAATATCATAATAAAATGTCTATGATTGTAGCTATTGGCGCAGCTGTGAGCAAGTGACAGAGGCCAGCTCGAAGGCTTGTTAAAATCCAATGGCTCAACAACAAGATCTCACCATCATACCATTCTCCAACACCATAAAAATAAAGACAGCATAAAAATAATTGAAACAGCACACAACAGTCATTACCATGTTAGTGACATCATCATCATTGTCGTCATCATCATTGTCATCATCATCATTGTCATTAACATTATCATCATGCTTGTCATTATCATTGCCATCACCATAATCATTACACAACCTTTTCGTAAAGCACTTTCACTTAATGGAGTCATTAATAGAAAAGTTGGGCTACATTACATAATAACAAGACCATTGGGCTCTAATTATAGGTTTTATCATCTAAGACAGTTTCCTAAAACTATATATTTTATATATATATATATATATAAATACATACGTACATATATATATATATATATA
>NC_068985.1:84190266-84204639 GCF_001194135.2 Octopus bimaculoides
TATATAATCTGTGTGTGTGTGTGTGTGTGCGTGTGTGTGTGTGTGTGTGTGTGTGTGTGTGCATACTTCTTCAATTACCTCTTAGGAGGTTTTTTCTTTTAGGAAGTCCACTATTAAGTTTCAGTTGTGTGTGTTTATGTGTGTATTGTGTGTGTGTGTTTCTGCATATGCAGACATTCTTTAGAATACCCTTGTACATTGTTCAGCATACAGTAGTGGTGGTGGTGCTGGTCGCAGCAGCAGCTGCAGAAGTGGCAATGGTATAGCCTAACTATGGTTATAAAAAGTTTTTGTTAATAGTATACTCCATAACAACAGAGAAAAATGTACTTCAGAAAATAGTAATAATAATAATAATAATAATAATAATAATAATAATAATCCTTTCTACTATAGACACAAGGCCTGAAATTTGGGACAGGGGAATAGTCAATTACATTGATCTTAGTACACCCTGGTACATATATTTTATCAACCCCAAAATGATGAAAGGCAAAGTCGACCCTACCAGAATTTGATCTCAGATCATATGGATAGACAAAATGCCACTAAGCATTTTACCTGGCTTGTTAACAATTCTGCCAGCTCACTGCCTTCATCATCATCATCATCATCATCATCATCATAATAATAATAATAATAATCCTTTCTACTAAAGGTACAAGGCCTGAAATTTTGGGGAGATGGAACTAGTCGATTACATCAACCCCAATACTCAACTGGTACTTTTTTTATCCACCCTGAAAGTACAAAAGGCAAAGTCAGCCTCAGCAGAGTTTGAACTCAACATAGCAACAGAAAAAATGCCACCAAGCATTTTGTCCACCATGCTAGCAATTTTGCCAGCTTGCTACTTTATTACAATAAAAATGATGATAATAATAATGATAATAATGATAATAATAATAATAATAATAATAATAATGATGATGGTGATGATGGTGATGATGATGATGATGATTAAAAACTTCTTTATTCAGTAACTGAAACTTCATTATCAAGATTTTATATTTTGAATTTTAATTTTAATTATAGCAGTGTGCTTATTTGGTGACCACTTATTGAACGTGTATAGTAGATGTGGTGTACGGTTACTGTAATAATAACCGGCTGTAATAATTGTAATAGTTTCGTAATGGCAGTGGGAAGGAAATTTTCATAAAAGTAGCTTTAGAAAGTGATAATGTGTGGCTTGATGGTTAGGCTGTTCAGCTTAGGATCATAAGTGTGTGGGCTCAGATTTCTGACTGAATAAGGTTATGTGTCCCAAGTGTGAGAGCAATATTCCATTGTGGGACTCGCCTGATTTTTGTAGAATATTGATAATTATTGGGGTTTCAAGTATATTCTGGCCCTTATTATGCAATGTCATTTGTTTCTTTTTTGTGAGTGGGGTGACTTGGTTGATATTTCTCATAGATCAAGAGACCACACATAGACCTCCAGCCCATAAAAGCTTATGTACTTTCTGTTTTTCAAGAGTGGTTGATCGTCAAAAAATCCAGTAATATTTATTGTCACTAAACATAACATGGAGGTGTGTGGCTTTAGTGGTTAGGGTGTTGGACTCTTGGTCATAAGATAGCGGTTTCAATTCCTGGACTGAGAAAAGCATTGTGTTCTTGAGTGAAACATTTCATTTCACATTGTTCTAGTCTACGCAGGTAACAAAATTGAGAGTTATATGGGGAAGTTGTGATAGGTCTGACAAGCTGATGATGGATGACAGGCCTGCCAAAAAAACAGCCAGAAGCTAACTTCTGAACTAATAAACCATAGGCCTACCCTGGTATTAGATATTAGTTTTTTTTTTTTACAAAACTTAACATTTATGGAAACTTATATGGCACTAACATTTCCTTTCTTCCTTCTGAAGATTAAAATATGCATTTTCTTATTACTACAAAAGTACACTTCTCCATGTTTACATTTACCGTTATTGTTGTTGTTGCTTTTTTTTTTCTTCTTCTTCTTCCTGACAATTTTTCTAATCAATTTCTTTTCAAACTATATACAACTTTTTCATTACATTTCTTGATCAAAAGAACAATTAAAAGTTATTGCATCATTGTATCATACACCTGACAAGGAGAGATAGCAAATGGAACAGAAAGGACACAATTCATAAAGTTTTTAAGACATTAAATTTGATAGTTCTTCACTTTGGAATAATCATTGTTTTTATAATGCATCTTTCAATCCAATTTTTCTGAATGCCGGGATAAAAGGAAAGGGGAGAAAAAAAGATCCCCAAAAAAGGGGAAAAAAATTATTTTTCAGATGCTGTTGAGTAATTTAATAAATTACATTTGTGATCCAGGCTTTAAACATTGCCTTGAAAGAATGTGGCATGTTATCATTATAGTCATTATTGTTGTTTTTATTATCACTATTATTATTACTAATAATAACTTTTTTTGATATGTTAACGGTACCTTAATATGGCTTTCTAAAAAGAAATTCAGTGATGGCAGTGAAGGGTTAGGATTATAAGGTGATCAGAAAAATCAGTTCAAAATCATCAATTCTTTTGTCATAAATGTCATTCAAGAATTGTCGCACTTTGTGGAGATCCTATTTTGAAGAAGACTTTAAAAAATTATTAAAATAATAATTATTATTATTAAATAAATAAGTTAAAATAAAAATGAAAGAGAATAGAAATTTTTCTTGACTTGTCAAAATTGCATTTGTTTTTCTCGCATTTTTTTTTTCTATTTCTTCAAAGTTTCTTTGAAAATTAAGGACCAAAAGTTTGGAAATCATTTGGAAAATGCCAAAAAAAAAGTAAGATAAAAAATTAGTACTAAATACTAAATAAATTAATAAAATTAATTGATAGTAATGATATGATGATGAAAGTACTGATAATGATAATTAATAATGATAATTGCAATTTTTTTAATGGTTAAGATGAAAGCAAATTTTTTTTCTGAAAGAGTAATTGAATTAAGTTAGTATATTACAGGTATTCATTTTATAACACCAATGATATTTGAACTCAGGAATGTGAGACATTAGCGTTAAGTGAAACACTTCATAAACATTTAGGCATACTCTCTAGTATCCATCCCATCAACAACACCATCATCTTCTTCCTCTACTCCTCTTCATCATCATTATCCTCACCATCGTCATTGTCTTTCAATAGAGGCACATGGACAGAAATTTGTGAGGAAAGATGGAAGAGATTAGTTGATGTATTCAACCTCACTAGTAGATTGGTATGTTACTTTATCGAACTTGAGAGAATGAAAGACATAAGATATACCACAAAGTATTTTGACCAGCACTCTAATGGTTCTGCAACTCTACCACTCTTAATAGATGTATCTAGCTTCGGTACAATGCCAAAATTTTGGAGTGTAGGCTTAATTTATGCCATTGACTCCAGTATTTGACAGATACGTTATTTTATCACCTCTGAAGAAACAAAAGGCAAAGTTGATTTTTGCAAGATTTGAACAGAAAATGTAAGGAGACATAACTAAATTCCATCCTTCTCAGAATCTGCCAACACCATTTCAGATGTGTCAATGCACCCTTTCCTCTTTATGGCTCTTTAACTATTTCCTTTTCTATCTTGTAGTGTTTTATCCTGTGTATCCCACATGTACTTTTGTTCATCATTGCTCTCTCTCTCTCTCTCTCTCTCTCTCTCTCTCTCTCTCTCCCTTTCTCTCATTTTACTTGACTTACTGCTGCCCTCTGCCTTCTCTTTTACCTTTCTCTGACAAGCTGTGTTGTACCTGTGCACTGTATACAATAAGTTCATTGTTATAAATACTGCAAGAAAGTTTGCTCATTTTCATACTGACTCTACTATTCAAATGCTCTCAATAATAAAGTATTAACTATAATTGTTTCTAATTAAGGTACACATGCCAGAAGTTTTGAGGGGAAGGGCTCATCAATACCACTGATCCCAGAACTTGACCAGTACATTAATTTATTAACCTTGACAAGATAAAAAACAAAGGTGACTATGGCCCGATTTGAACTCAGAAAACAAACATCCAGGACCAAAACTGCTAAGCATTTTGTCTGATGCTTTAATGATTGTACCATTTACTACTCTACAATAATTAGTAACACAGGCATTAGGCATCAAATTTGGGGAAGGGGAATAGTTGATTATGTCAACCCCAGTAATTGTCAATGAGATTGGTTTAATCAATTATACACCACTCTACTTAAAATCTTATTGGCCTTGTGCCAAAATTTGAAACAATTAGCATTTTGTCCATTTTTATGTTCTGAGTTCAAAATTCTACTGAGGTTGACTTTAGCTTTCATTCTTTCAGAGTCGATAAATTAAGTACCAGTGAAACCCTGGGGTCAAGAAAATCAACTAGCCCCCTCCCTGCAAAATTTCAGGCCTTGTGCCTTTAATAGAAAGGGTTATTATTATTATTATTATTATTATTATTATTATTATTATTATTATTATCATTATTTTGTAGTAGTAGTAGTAGTAGTATATAGACTTCTTTTTACTTTACAACCAATTTAAATTCATTTTCTGAAATTCTCCAAGTGAAATGCCCTTACTTCCATAGATCATTTGTTGCTTTCTTCCCATTTTGTATAGATCTAATTAGATATGGCACCAAAAATGGTTTAATATGTATTCTACTGGCAGCAGTTATAAGCTGATGCTTGATTTTGTTATATTTTTTTATTTTGTTTCATTTTTTTCCTTTTTCTGCTCTCTTCTTTCTCTTCTATTGTTCTTGTTGTTTTGTTACTTGTCTTTGTTTCTTTCTTCTTTCTTTCTTTCTTTCCTTTTTTTTTTTTTTTTTGTAATTAGCAATGTAGGCTGCTGGATTGTAGTATTGTGACTTCTCTGTTTCATGTGAATGTGAATTACATACATGAAAATTAACGGAAGTGTTCTTTGAAAAGACCTGTATAAAGAACTGAACAAAAGGAAAAGCAAAATTTAAAACAAAAGTAAAATTTCGAAGAAAATAAATAAATAAGTGAATAAATAAATAGAAATCCTGATATGGATATTGTGTTCAGTCAGACTTGTAAAGACCAAACATATTTTTCTGGTATGAAAGTATGGATTTCTAAATCTGTGTTTGTATTTGTGAGTGTATTTCCTGCATGTACAGTATGAGTGTGTTTGAGTGTGTGTATGTGTATAACTACTGAGAGAGAAAGAGAGGGAGAGAGAGACACTTCATGTATTTCATGTTAATATGTTAGGTGTATTTATGTTTCTAAAAGTATAAATATGATACAATATATCATGTATGTATATATAAACATGTACATACATACTTAAATATACACAGACATACATGCATGCGCGCACACACACAGACACACACAAACACATATATATGTGTATATATATATATATATCTACATATATAAGAAGACAGAAAGAAGAGCGAGGAAAAGAGAGAAGGAGTTTGGATCAGGGGAATTCTCTAACCAACTCAGTTGTTCCATAGTTATTCCATTCCCATTGCTACAAACAGCTGGAACTTTCTCCTTTCCATGTTGTCTTCTACATTTGCTATAGGCATCAACAATGGAGCTTGTATGCATCAGCTAACATGCTAGAAATACTAATCAATTTTTTTCAAACCACACTTTTCCATCCAATACAAAGGAAGAACACACTAGAGAGTATAATTCTAAATACAAACAGCTCTCAAGATGCACCTGAACTAATTCTGTTTGTGTAAAATGCGATTGTAGTTTTTGTGTATAAAAGCAGATCTTGAGATCTATCCATGTGACATTTATACTTGTTGACAAGAGGCTGTGTGGTAAGTAGCTTGCTTACCAACCACATGGTTCTGGGTTCATTCCCACTGTGTGACACCTTGGGCTAGTGTCTTCTACTATAGCCTCGGGCTGACCAAAGCCTTGTGAGTGGATTTGGTAGACAGAAACGGAAAGAAACCCGTCGTATATATACATATATATATATATATATATTTATGTGTGTGTGTGTGTGTGTGTGTGTATATATATATGTTTGTGTGTCTGTGCTTGTCCCCCCAGCATCGCTTGACAACCGATGCTGGTGTGTTTACGTCCACGTAACTTAGCGGTTCGGCAAAAGAGACCATTAGAATAAGTACTAGAATAAGGTAAAAGAGTAAAAGAATGTACAAATCTTGGAGACTGATCGTATACAAAAAAAACAACAAAGACATATTTGATCATGGATTTATTAAACTGGGACTGACCTAGGGCAAAACAACATCATACAGAGATTTAAGCTAAATAGCAATCACATTGATCTCACAACTTTAGATGGATCCTCAAAAGTCGTAGGTATTACCTCTCATTCCTAGACTTAAGATGACTGTTTCATTCTGTTACAGGTCAAACAGGGATGTTATGAAATGTTTAAAACCTGTTGGGGGCCCTAGTGAGCACTTCAGTTTCATTTAGAGTGATAAGAGCCAAGTCAGACGACTAACATACTGTTGTTCTACAGGTTGTTTAACCAGGGGCTGGAATAAACGTCATTTGAAGGTGTTATATAAGGAGCTGTTGAAAAGTTCCTGGCTTAAAGGGAATTGCAAAAGGCCTTGTTGAAAGCCCAACCTTCCAAGTTCTCTAAACTTAGAAAGTTCTCTAAACTTATAAAAACTGAAGACTGTGTGAATCTGAGTGGGGAATATACTGGATAATACTATAATTAACTGATCCTCCTGTATTTTCTTTCACCCTAAGCCAGGAATTTTTCAGCACCCTCTTGTACAATGTGGTCAAACCTGAAGCAATGTGGTTGCAAAATTAACTTCATTACAACACAGCTCTGTATGGTGTAATGTCTCAGATTTATCTATTAAAGTGGTGGGAAATGTGATATTATGGCATTCATACTTTTCTCCCTCTGACATGTTTTGATATCAACTTGCCTGAAACTGCCCTACATCTATAATACAAATTCCATGTTTTAAAGTGATCTGAATTAAAATCTCCCATCAAAATTTTATTTTAATTTATATTCCAAAGATTAGCTTAATAACGACAAAGTAATTTTACTAAATTCTTCATGATTTTCAAAATTAATTGAAAATCAGTGTCATCAAATTTCAACAGAAATTTGGTAACAAAAGGGTTAAATCTACTTTTGTGTAATTTCAATTTATTTTAATTGTTTTTTTAAAATTTTGTTACTTAATGAGTCTGGTGTAATTAGTGACACACACACACACATATTGACATATGCTCATGACTGCATGCACATACAGTTTAACCTGTGAACAAGTTGAAAGTGAAATTGTGCAAACCAATTTATCCACCCAATCCTTGCTTCTCACAATGTCAACCCTCTGGAATTCCATGATTCCTATATCCATGTTTTTGTGGTTGTGTTTTTTTTTTTTTTCTTTTGGGTGGGTGTGTGCTGCAGATGTTCGAGCTGAACATGAAATGTAAGTGATCTCACAACATAAGTCTCAGAGGATCTGTACAAGTTATGTGTACATGTTATTTTGAATTAGAACAGAACACAAGAGAATAGTCAGACAAGTTGGGGAATTATTGACTGAAAGCAAGAGAGAGAGAGAGAGAGAGAGAGAGAGAAACAGAGAAAAGAAAGATAAAGAGGGTGAAAATGAGAATAAGAGACACATAGAGCGCTTAATGCAGGACTCCACTTGATACTTGTGAACTTGAAAAACAAGACTTGTCGACTATTAGTATAGGTTTCCTCTTCTTCATTGGTGGTAATGTTGGGTGGAGTGTGGAGGAGAAATTACGCAAACAAAACTAAGGATCTGATGCCAAAATATTATGAAGTACACCTGTGTTTCGGTCTCTTCCTTTCTCATTATCCCTCAATCACTACCCTCTTTTGGTAACCTTTATCTTTCCTCCATTAGTTAACTGTCCCTTAAAGTTCTATTCATCACAATTAATCTGCTCAGTTCTGTAATCAAATTAATTTTATGTGTGTGTGGAGGAGAGGAGCTGGGTTGTGAAGAGGTTGAGATGTGAAGGTTGCCTCCTCATCAAACACAGGTTTCAATTTGATTGAATTGGTAGTTTGGACTAAATTCTATTGGTACTGTATCTCTCATTAGTTGTCATTGATCAAAGGGTAACATTTTTCTCCAGATCTTGTGGGACAATTTCTTTTATTACATTTTTTGTCACAATTTTTCTGCATTTGTGCTCATTCAAAAGTAATGGGATCTTTTTGTGTGTGAGAATTTGAATAGGAGAGTCACAACAAGAGAAAAAAAAAATTCTTTTTTTGAAATGTTGACTGACACAGAAAAGACACCATAAATTGAGTTGCTGTATACAAATTTGATAGAGGACCAAAATTTGTCAAAAAAAAATTAGCAACCATTCCATATAAACATTTTTTTCTTCACTTCTTTTGCAAGAAACACAGTTGTATTGTTTTTTCTATGCTGCTTATATATGTAATGTTTTGATATGCAAATATGAGAAAATGTTAGTAAAAATTATCAGATTATAACTTAGTGATATTTCAATACAATATATATATATATATTGGCGCAGGAGTGGCTGTGTGGTAAGTAGCTTGCTTACCAACCACATGGTTCTGGGTTCAGTCCCACTGTGTGGCACCTTGGGCAAGTGTCTTCTACTATAGCCTCGGGCCGACCAAAGCCTTGTGAGTGGATTTGGTAGACGGAAACTGAAAGAAGCCCGTCGTATATATGTATATATATATATATATGTTTGTGTGTCTGTGTTTGTCCCTCCACCATCGCTTGACAACCGATGCTGGTGTGTTTACGTCCCCGTAACTTAGTGATTTGGCAAAAAGAGACTGATAGAATAAGTACTAGGCTTACAAAGAATAAGTCCTGGAGTCGATTTGATTTGACTAAAGGCGGTGCTCCAGCATGGCCGCAGTCAAATGACTGAAACAAGTAAAAGAGTAAAAGAGTAATATATATATATATATATATATATATATACACACACACATACATACATACATACATACATATATGCAGGATGTCCCCCAAAATTGTATACACACTTTGAATAATTGTAAAGTAGGTGTTTATTGAAATACATTTCATTTTCAAAATTTAATAGAATCTACAGACATTATTTTATTGTTTTGTCAATGCTTGTTTTCAAAGTGACGTCTATTCTGGTCCAGGCACTGCTGACAACATGAAGCAATGGAACCACAAACATCACGAAATAATTTGTTTAGTAGTTGTGTATATTCTCATTCAATGGCTGCCCCCAAATTAGCGACTGCTGCAGGTTTCATAGTGTAGACTTTATTTTATAGGCATCCCAATAAAAAAGTCTAGTGGTGTGAGGTCTGGGTAACACAGAGAGTATTCAACGAAACTCCTTCATCCAACCCACCTGTTTGGTAAGATCTCATTAAGGAAGGCTCTAATATCGTGATGGTAGTGTTGGGGTGCCCCATCTTGCTGAAAATAAAACTCCTCATCTTCAAAGTCTTCTCTAATGCTATGACAGACTGTTGCAGCAAGTTCAAGTAAATGGTACCAGTCAAGGTAGCATCTAAAAGGATGGTCCAATTAATCCTCTTGATGATAAGTCACACTACATTCTAACTCCTGGTAAATTAACGTGGTGTTCCACCATAACCTGCAGATTCTCAGGTCCTCAGTAGGTGCAATTGTGGTAGTTAATTGAACCATTTAATTTGAATGTGGTTTCATCAATCCACACAATCTTTGGTGGAAAGTGTGCATCTTCTACGCATTGTGCCAAATACCAGTCACAATACTGCACTCTTTGGTCGGGATCATCGTCATTAGTAACATGGACTAATCTTGGAATGTAACTTTTCCATTGACAATACTTCAAAATGCATTTGACAGATAATTTTGAAATACCTACCCCATGACTCGCTTGCCACAAAGATTTTCTTGGACTTTGATGATATGTTTCCAGCATTCCTTCTTGCTCTGTAGGGGTTGTCGATGTTCATGGTCTTCTGGAATGCTTCTCATAGACTGAACAATTTCATCAGCTTCAAACGTATCTCTAATTTGAGTGATGGTAAGTCATGTTGGTGGGCCTGTTTGAAACTCCCTCTTAAACTGTCTTTGCACTTCAATTGTGTTTTCATACTTCCAGTAGAATCTTAGAATGAATTTCCTTTGTTCAAGGCTTAGTCTGACTGCCATCATTAATTCCACTGGGTTTAATCTGGAAAGAAAAAACATCAATTGAGTCATCAGCTGCTAAAGCTTGTATACATTTTTGGAACACCCTGTATGTATGTATATATATATATATATAGGAGAGTATTGTAGTTCGCTTGAAGCATTGTGTATTGTTTGTAAAGAATAAAAAGTTTTGAATGGTACAACAATGCACTATAATACAAAAAATGGACTATATATCTGTTGTAATTTAGTTATCTATAGTCCGATGATATTTCAGAATACAATTCCTTCTTCAGATATTCTTAAATGGAGTCGCTGCTATAATCTGTTTTTTTGACCAACAGGATTAAAACAGATTATAGCAGCGACTCCATCTAAGAATATCTGAAGAAGGAATTGTATTCCAAAATATCATTGGACTATAGATAACTAAATTGACTGGAAAGAAACAATGCAGTTATTAATAAGAAGTGATGAAATTAATGCATGAAAGATTTCACAGCACAGCAATGCTTATAGTTGTAAGTAAGGTTTGAATCTAAAAGTTTGAAGGAAAGACAAAAAAATCCTTTTTTATTCTGGAATGACAAAAATTTTAGAGTGATGTCAAACCTAGTATTAGATTAAATTTTCTACTCAGGTAGGACAAAAAAGGGTTTAAAATCAGAATGCAAAAAAATAGCTAAACCAAACACCACAAGGTTTCTGGTCTGATTTCTTTATGGTTCTGCCAATTCCATGCATTACATTTTTTAATTGCCTTGACAAAGTTGACTTCAGTGACATTTGAAGTCTAAGCAAATAGCTTCAAAACAAAAGCTGCTGATCATTCTGTCCAATGCTTTAGTGATTATGCCAATTTGGCAGCTTTACTATATCTGGTTTTAAGCAGAGAAATGTAAGCTACCAAACTGCTAAAGAATACTTTCACTTCAAAAGGTCCACAAAATAAGACATTTAAAAATTTTTAATTATTAAATCATTAATTTCTTTTTAGATATTACATAGTGAAATATTGAATAAATATATTTTCATATCTTTAG
The DNA here is from genome assembly GCF_001194135.2 of Octopus bimaculoides. Classification (NCBI taxonomy): domain Eukaryota; kingdom Metazoa; phylum Mollusca; class Cephalopoda; order Octopoda; family Octopodidae; genus Octopus; species Octopus bimaculoides. The sequence goes on from NC_068985.1 coordinate 84,201,431, forward strand.
TATCCCAGTGGCTTACATCTCTCTTGTTTACTTACATTTGAATAATGTTTAAAAACAATACTTCTTTGAATCAAACCTCAAATAGACCTCAAGATTATAATTCTTTTCATTTGATCCATTGCTGTATATGACCGATGGAGCATCAATCTGGATACAACTATAGAACATTTTACATTACATTATACTGTAAAAAAGTTCTGTTTAATCAGAGATTATATATATTTTCACAACCCACACCTCTTCCAGTTTCCAAAACGCACACATGTGCACACACACATGCATGCATACATACATACATACATACATACATATATATATATATATATATATATATATATATATATATATATGTATATATATATATACATACATACATATATATATATATATATATATATATATATATATAACTTCTCAGCTGATATAGCTTAATAAAGGTTTTAATATTATGTCTTAATGTATCTCACCATTTCATTTGAAATATTTATTTCTAAGCACGTAATTAACCTATCTTCTATCTATCTCCATTTCTTTTTCCTACACATGCACATTTGTGTATATTTGCATATATATATATATATAAGTGTGTGTGTATCTGTGTATTTAAACACACACACAAATGAATACAAAGTTAAGTAGTATACATTTGTAAAAGAAATTATCAAAGCATATACACTTGCATACACACAATGATAGACATAAACATGCATGTATATATATTTGTGTGCGTGTGTATGTAACCACACACTCAAACACACACATATGTACACAAATACACAAACAAATTCTTCATGCATACATTGAACATAAGGTTAATGATGTGTTTAGAAGAGTATGTACAACATATTATTTCACAAAACATTTACATATTCCAAAAAATTAATGTCATGGTGTTTTTTTTTCTCTTTTCCTATTCTTGTTGTGTTTTTTCTTTTCTTTTAGCTAACAAAAAAAAAGTAGTTTGAACATATTGTTTTGTATTAATACAAGAGTTAAAGAAAGGGATTAATCTTCATTTTTGTAGAATGAAGCATGTAATAGGAATACATACATCTACATTAATGAATGGCATGTTTGATGAATTTTGTACATATATATGTTTGTACATATATATGTAAATACATATCTGCATGTATATAGTTGTATGTATATATATATGTGTGTGTGTGTGTGTGTGCGTGTGTGTGTGTGTGTGTATGACTATTATGTATTTGTTTGTATGTGTATATATATCTTAAGAGAGCTATTACACCAAGTATATCTATCTCTCTCTCTCTATATATATATATATATATCTTATATGTGTATGTATATAGATGGATAGATGCCAAGATAGATATGAATATATAGCCATATTATTTGTATGTGTATGTGTATTGACATATATGTATATGTATATATTTCCATACTTGTGTATGTATGTTTATAAATATATTGTGTGCATGTGTGTGTATACACACATTCACACACACACACACACACACACACACACACACACACACACACGCGCGCATATATATATATATATATCATATTCATTAACATTTTACATCCATTTCCCATGCCATCATGGTCTGCACAGTTTGACAGGATCCAGCAAGCTGTAAAAATCTAAAAGAATATTTTTTAAAAAATGAAACTTTGCAGTTGGTGTTGTTTATTTCGAAACTCTTTCGCTCTTCCATTGAAGTTGAATTATTTTTCTGTTGGAGTTGCACTTCCTAATATAAAACTATTTTGATTTGTTGTGAATGACCATGTTAAAGTTTAATTCAGATTATTTTATCTCACAGTGGGACCTTGATGTAATCAATCAGTCTACTAGAAATCATTGTTGAATCTCCTTCTACTACAAACACAGGGCCTCAGATTTTGTAGCATAGGGACAGTCAATTAAATGAATGCTAGTGCTTACTGGTTCCTATTTTATTGCCCCCCAGAAGGATGAATGGCAAAATCAACTTTGACAGAACTTCAGCTCAAAACACAAACCTGGAAGAAATGCTTTTTTGCGTAATTTCTTCCAGCTTTGTTAGTCTGGCCTGCTAATGATTCTGCCAGCTAACCACTTTAGAATCTTCTTTCAATAATGGTTTCAAATTCTGGCACAAAGCCAGTAAGTTCAGGGGATAGGGTAATATGAATTCATCAACCCTAGTGTTCAACTAGTACTTATTTTATCAACCCCAAAAGGATGAAAGGTAAAGTTGACCATGGCAAAATTTGAACTCAGAAGATAAGTACAGACAAAATCCTACCCAGCTTTTTGCCTAGCATATTAATGATTCTGCCAGCTCACTGACTTAAATCTCCTTTTAATAATATCATCCTTTTATTTTACGACAACAACAACAAAACGATCTGATACAATCTGACATTTCCATATCAAACAACACATTCATGAACAACAGCAACACAAAAAATAGCACAGGCAACAATGCAAAACAAATCAGTAGTGATATTTGAGAGCAAGCAACACTAATCAAATTTTTTTTCTTTTTCATATCTCTTTGAATTTCTGATTTAAACAGCTAAAGTTGTGTATCCTGGAAGTTATAATTTGAAACATGTCTTTTCTTTTCCAAACAAATTCAATACTTTGATTTATTTTATTGTGACATTCAGTAAATTTTTTACAGTTTATAGTATATTATAAGGGCCAGCTTATGTTTGGGTTAGCATTTAAGTTTTACATTTTGAGCCCAGAATATTTCAAAAACTGCTTTCAATACAAAGCAGACTTTCAAAATAAGCATCCTCTATAGATGCACTTATATATTTACAGATATGTATATCTGTAACATGTGTGTGAATATTGGTAGTGTTTTGTATGTGGAGAAGAATTTCATTAAAAAATTAAAATTTATGGCGGCATGTTTTTTTGTCCCTTCATGACTCTGAAGGTTGTCTCAGTGGCTGTCATATTCCACTGAGCAGGTTCAACCAAGACAAGCAAGTTTCACTGTAGATGCCAGACAAAAAGTGGCATCTGGCACTTTGCATTGAGGTTTGAGCCTGGTGTCTGAGCTTCACTCTGTAAAATTACCAAGTGACAAAAATAAAAACAAAAGAAAAAAAAAATGTAGATGGAAGCAGATACACACAGCCTCATATTTCACAGGGACTGAGTCAGTAAGAATTCAATAATTATGCTATAGCTCTCTATCTATCTCTCTCTCTCTCTCTCTCTCTCTCTCTCTCTCTCTATA
>NC_068985.1:84204745-84209066 GCF_001194135.2 Octopus bimaculoides
ATATATATATAGATAGATAGATAGATAGATATAATGTGTATGTGTATATATAATGTGTGTGTATATATATATATATATATATATATATATATGGGTGTGTTCTCTGTTTATATCTAACCAAATATCTCACCTTAGGAAAAGATTCATTGGACAGTAGAGTCATACTAAAAGAAAACTGACTGGTGGGTAAGGATTTTGCTTGTGGATTAAATTTTACAGCCCTCCATTCATAGCTTGATAACTGAAGTATGTTCACATGACAACATTTTTTAGTTTTTTTTTTTACTTGTTATTTCTATTTAGTAAAACATTAATACATTTACATGAATATTTCTTTGTGACTGTATATTGTGTGGACAGGCATACCTCACCCTATGTCGTTAATTGGTTCCAGGAGACATGACTTAAGTCAAAAAATGACTGCAGTCAAATTAACTTGTCTCTAGGCTAGGCTAGGCCGAATCTACTTGTCTCTAGGCTAAACCAATAATCATTCCCAGTTCTGTACTTTATTTATGAATGCATTTTCAATACTACATGGTAAATAAAGACCCATTTTAAGCTTACAAACAAATAATTTTTATTATTTAATACAGTGCAGTAAAATAAAATGTAATCTAAATTTACAAATATAATTTAGCAGTGTTTACCATACATCGTAGACACTTTATTTATGAATGTAGTTTGCAATAAGACATGGTAAAATAAAAGCCTTTTTTAAGCTTAAAAAACAAATTCAGTATTTATTATTATTTTGCAATAGTAAAAAAAAACAAATTATTTTAAATTTACCAATACATATATACAATTTGGTGATTTCATGATTTTATCTCATTCACTAAGCCTCACTACTTTATGGTGTGTATCTTAACATTTACTCTATATACTTTAATATGATTTTATATGATTTTATTCTTATCTATTGTACAGTAACATGATTTTATATGCTGTTAACAGTTTTCTGGTGATTCTACAATTCCAATATTTGTGGCGGACAGATGTAAAGTCGAATAAAATGACTTAACTTGGTTTTTATTTTTCCATATATTATTTTTGAAAACCGACGTATAATTGAGAACAACTTAAATCAAAACGACTTAAGCCAAAGTATGCCAGTATTTGTGATTCCCTTGTTTTTATGGGGAAATTTGTTAGCCTTCCGAATACAACTGAAGAAACTACCTTATGAAATTGCACACACATACACCATGCACACATACACCATGCACACAAACACACAGACATACATATATATACACGTGTGTGTTTGTGTGTAAGTAGGATGAGAGAGTGTTGAGAGTGGACACGGTGGTTTTGAGATTAATATGTTTAGCAATTGATTTTCAAGTGCATGAGTTTATATGATGCTACAGCCATTACATTGTCATGGTAGATAAGTTGAAATAAGCTATTTTAATCAGTATTTAATTAGCTGTCCAGTTGAATAAATTCTTGCTTTAACCATTCACATGGAAACTTTTCAGCCATTACCTGATTGTTCAATAGAATATTAAAATGATGTCAGAATGGAAAACTGAGTGCAGAATAGTACATAAAAATTGTGAAGCATTTTCGCTCGTCTCAAGGATATGGAATCATATATGTGATACTTCTGCATGATAACTCTAAAACTAATACCTCAAAAAAGAACTAAGTCTTGTATCTTACATTTGATCATTTAGTGAAGGTCTTTGATAGAGTCCCATTAACTTTAAGCCTGGTGGACAACATGGAGGCTATGTTTAGATAAATGAATTGTGTGAGTAATGGTGTTGTGTGAAGATTGATGGTGTTATGTGAAACTTGATGGTGTTATGTAAAACTTGATGGTTCTATGTGAAGAATATGAAGGAGTACTGAAGAGTTCCTGGCTTTAAGTGTATCACAAAAGGCTTGGTTGGTGGCCCAACCTTCCAAGTTCTTTCACAGGGCTTAGACAAACTGAAGGACCACTACAATAAGTGTGTGAACCTGAAAGGAGAATACATTGAATAAAATTATAATCCTGTATTTTCTTTTACCTAAAGTCAAGAACGTTTCAGCATCCCCTCATACAATATGTTGGTGGATATCTTTTAAAACCCTTCCATTAATTTTAGCTAGCTATCTCAGTGCAATTAGAAATAAAAATTATTTTTAATCACAGTGGACAACCTTTGGTTCTAGAGTTTCAAAGTGTTTATATATAATTTAAAACCACCTATCATAAATTTATGTGACAACCTTCTGCTTTATTATATTCCAAATGACAGTTTCCTCGTGTAAAGGTTTATCATTTCACTAAAATCCTGTTGATTATTTAAAAGATTTATTGAAAAATGCATTACCAAAGTATATCATTAGAAATAGGGGTAGGAAAGGTTTTAAAGTAACCATTACTGACACTAGTGTATACATGAATGGGAGACACTGGTTAACAAAAGATGATGCAAGACTCTTGCATAAGATCCTTAAAAAAACAAACTTGAACTGTAGCTATGTTTATTACTGGGCTGCTTCACTGAATCGCACTGGTAGAGGACCATTTAATATTTTATCAATGTCATGCAGTAAGTTTGTTTTATCAAAATGGATGCATTCAATTGTCAGTATCAGAAAGAAACAGAGAAATGAATGTCAAGAAACACAAGGTCTATAGAAAAATTACAAAAATGTTTGAAAAGGTTTTTATCTTATTACAATTACAGAATGGGAAAATATACTTTCCACTGATTGATAAATCAGTTTAGCTGTCACATGCTATGATCAACAAAAATAAAAATGTGCATAATAAATGCACAGAGTAAGTGAATGTTACAAATGTATTAAAAAGTGGGTTTTCACTGGTTGTGAGTCAGTAAATGAACTGACAACATAAATACATGTGTATACCCATATAAGTGCATTGATGACAGTATTAAAGCATGTATGTTTGTGTGATATGCAAGTAAGTCTGCATGGTATGTGTTCAAATTGCAAGTAAATCTACAGAATATATAAGCTTTTGTACAAGTGAGTCTGTATAAAATTTTGTATATACAGCCTGTTGCAAGATGAATAACTTGTAATAGCTACTGAAGCTACAGTGACTGTGACTGTAAGTTGATGCATTCAACAGCGGCTGAATACAACATAAATCTATGCACATGTATGGTAATTTGAGTGATGTGCATATCAATCAGTAGTGGTGTTTGTATCTTCCAATACATATGCATATGTACCGAAAGTTTCTCATGAAAACACATTTTCAGTGGAAACTAACCTTGGAGAATGAAACGATATAGAATTGTTGTACAAGTTCTGTACTTCAAAAATTGCATCTTTGAAAACTCTTGAGTTTTAGTAAAAGATGAGTTTAAGGATGTTCTTTATATCTATTCACAATGCTTTCTGTTAGTTTTAGTGGTATAAATATGAGCTTGTTTCTGTTTTGCATGATAATATTTGGGTGGTTAGTGAAATGTATTACCTATACAGACACTTCACTAATGGTCTGGACTACCTTGGATCTTTGTTGGTTGACTCACCCGATAACTATGATCAGTGACCACATAGGTTTAGTAATATAATTTGAGCACAAAACCATAATTGGTCCAGAGCGTGCTCACCTCGGACTGCTGATGTATCTACTGTTACAATAGAATGAAAGCTGCTGAGAAAATTTTGATGAAGTCTGGTAATAGTGTTAGTTGGTCTTAGAGGAGACCCAACTTTCAACAAAGACAGGTACCTGTTAATTAACCAAAAATAGTTTTTAAAAATGGTGCAGTGTTTGTTTGAAAGGAAATTGCTATTGATCAAATTCACCTGTAAATATGGGGATTTCAGTTTGTATCGCTGGCATATACTATGTATAATGTCAGAAGATATTTGCAGCCTTTTGCTTGTGTGTGTATATCTATATTACTCTTACACTTTTTACTCTTACTTGTTTCAGTCATTTGACTGTGGCCATGCTGGAGCACTACCTTTAGTCGAGCAAATCGATCCCAGGACTTATTCTTTGGAAGCCTAGTACATATTCTATCAGTCTCTTTTGGCAAACCTCTAAGTTACGGGGATGTAAACACACCACCATCAGTTGCCAAGCGATGTTGGGGGGACAAACACAGACACACAAACATATACGCACACATACATATATATATATATATATATATATATGCATATATACAACGGGCTTCTTTCAGTTTCAATCTACCAAATCCACTCACAAGGCTTTGGTCGGCCCGAGGCTATAGTAGAAGACACTTGCCCAATGTGCCACATAGTGGGAATGAACCCGGAACCATGTGGTTCATAAGCAAGCAACTTACTACACAGCCACTCTTGTGCCTATATA
>NC_068985.1:84215457-84217924 GCF_001194135.2 Octopus bimaculoides
GGCACATAAAAGACACCATTTCGAGCGTGGCCGTTTTCGTGCGGGTGACACGTAAAAGCACCCACTACACTCTCTGAGTGGTTGGCTTTAGGAAGGGCATCCAGCTGTAGAAACTCTGCCAAATTAGACTGGAGCCTGGTGTTGCCATCCGGTTTCACCAGTCCTCAGTCAAATCGTCCAACCCATGCTAGCATGGAAAGCGGACGTTAAACGATGATGATGATGATGATGATATTCTTTTCTTTTTGTTTTGTTCAAATATCTTCTAAGACATGATCAACCACCGTATGCATAAACACAGTTACTTATTCATGCATTTGCACAGACACACACACACATATGTATATATATATATATATACACACACAAGCATGTGCACACACACAAGCATGTGCACACACACATGCATACAGAGGAGAACATCAGAACCAAAGAGAGTAGATTGATGACATCATAAAGATGATGGTGTCTATATTAAAAAGTATTGTTAAGGTTGTATATATAGGGAGAAACGTAGGGAGAAGGATAAAAGAAAAGAAACATATCTTATCATGGCATTTTATCTCGTTGATTTGGTGTGAAATCTTCAGAACTGATTGTAATACATTTTAAGAATTCTTGGAGAAAATTGTTTTTCATTGTTTCTTTCTGTTTTCCTTTCCATTTTTTAAAAAAATTTCTTTTTTCTCTTACATTCTTTTACTTTGGTTTTCTTTATCTTGTTGTTATGCGATTGTTTCTTGTACCAATATGTAATTTGCACTTCTTTTATTTCTCGTTAAATCTTCTCTCTCTCTCTCTCTCTCTCTCTCTCTCTCTCTCACACACACACACACACCTTTGATAATTATTTATTGTCAATACACCCAAATATTTCCCCCCATCTTTCTCTTTCTGCTCTTCCTATCTATATCTCTCTTCCTCTCTCCTTTCTCCACCTCCTCTTTCATCATCATCTCCATCATCTTCTTTTCCTTCTTCTTTTTCTTCTTCTCTTTCTTCTTCTTCTTCTCTTGCTTTACTTTGTCCTCGTCTTTCTTCTTTAGAATAAAGTACCAGTTGACTGGTTGATGTAATTGGCTAAACCCCTTCTCTTCAAAATTGCTGGCTTTGTGCCTAATTCAGAAACCTTTATTATCATTATCATTCCACCGAAGTCAACTTTGCCTTTCATCCTTTTGGGTTGATTAAATAAGTACCAGTTACGCACTGGGGTCGATGTAATCGACTTAATCCTCTCCCACAAGCTGCCCTTGGGGAAAAAATTTGAAATCATTATTATTATTATTATTATTATTAGGCAGTGAGCTTGAAGGGTCATTAGCATGCCTGGCAAAATGGTTTGCAGTATTTCATTCACCTTGATGTTCTGAGTTCAAATCCCACCGAGATCAGCTTTGCCTTTCATCCTTTTAGGGTCAATAAATTAAGTACCAGTTGAGCACTGGGGTCAATGTAATCAACTAATCCCCCTTCCCAAAATTTGAAGCCTTGTGCCTATACTAGAAAGAATTATTTATTTATTTACTTATTTATTTCTCCTATATTATCTCATTTTGTTTTACTTATTTTATATGTTTCTTTTTTTTTATTTTGTTTTGTTCATATCTTGTTGCTTCATTTGGTTTTTCACTCTGCTGGTTTCTTTTATTTCCTCCTATATTACTTTATATATTTCCTTACATTATTCCTTCCTTTAATTCTTTCTCTTATCCTCAACTTTTCCTCTTCCTCTTCCCTTCTTTTTTTTCTTCTTTCTTCCACCCCTACATCTCTTCATTACATTTCTGTACTCTTCTCTGTTTGTCACACTCTTTTCATTTTCATTTCCCTCTCTATTTCTTACTCTCTTTCGTTCCCTTTTCCTTATTTATTTTTCCTCCTTAAATCATGTTCCTTCTTTCACACACTTACTCTCTCCTGCCTCCCCACGACCCACACACCATCTTTAACTCCCTTAAAAATTTTTTCCTTTCTCTTCTATTATATTATGCTTACTTTATCATACTTATTATAAGTATTTTTTCCTATCCTCTTTATTGTTTAACTCCCTATTAGCCTTTTCCGTTATCCCCTTTCCTACACCCATCACTTCTCATTTCAGGTTCATGCTCCTCCACCACTCTATTTTTCTTTACACTTGTTTGAGACTTTATCACTCCCATATTGAACCCCTACAACACCCTATCCTGCCCTACTCTTGTTAAATCCTCTTTACTCAGCCAGAAAATGGATTTGAATGTAACACTTTTATTTTACTTATTTTTACTCACACATTTATATATACTTACATAGACACACACATAAATATGTGTGCATATTTATTGATCTATGTATATATATATATATATATATATACACACACACACACACACATATATCCATACATACATGTGTGTAAGTATCAGTGTATGTATATAAATATATGTATAGTTATCTATCCATATATATATATATATATATATAT
>NC_068985.1:84218198-84225885 GCF_001194135.2 Octopus bimaculoides
TATATATATATATATATATATATATATATATATATATATATATATATATATATATATATATATATATATATATGTCTGCATGCTCATGTATATAAATATAAATTTTTTATATATATATATAGATATATATATATATATATATATACACGCACACACAAACACACATAGCTGTGTATGTGTATTTGGTTGTGTAACTGTATAAGTTTTTTTTTATCTCTGCTTTTAATCCTTCTTTAAGATATACATCTTCTACTCTATTTTTACTTCCTTTTATTTCCCTATTTTATCACTCACTACATTGTTTGAGAAAAATTGATTTCACTCTGTTTTACATTTTTTTTTCTTTCCCTTTTATATATTATGGTACATTCATGTAAGCTAACATACATTGAAAAATAAATAAATATTTATGTATGTATACATGTATGTGTGTATGTATGTGCATATACATACACATACACTCAAATTAAAATCGTTTGTGTGTGTCCATATATGTACATATACAATTTCAAATACATACTTATATACATGTGTGTGTGTGTGTGTATTTCTGTCTAAATATGCTTGTGTTCATGCATACACACACAAGCAAGCAAGTACACATGTCAGTCAGCTGCTTATGGAGCTATCTATGTGCATATGTAAATTACATCTCTTGTGTTTTGTGGGGAGGGAGAGTAGCACTAAATGGTTTAATCAATCTGATTTATAATAGTAAGCCATAACCCCCGACTCATTTTTGTTTATTTTTTTATTTATATATTTGTGTGTTTTTTTTATATGCATACACTTGCACACATTATTTTATATACGTAAGTTTGAGTATATTTAAATATGTGTGTACATATGTATGCTCGTATGTAATCATATATATGTGGGTGTGTATATTTATATATACATGTATATATAGATATGTTTGTGTGTGTGTGTGTGTGTATATATATATATATATATATATATATATATATATATATATATATATATATATATTCATATATAGGTGTGTGTATGTGGAGGTATATGTATATATATATATATATATATATATAGATATATATAGGTGTGTGTGTGTATATATATATATGTGTGTGCATGTGCTTATGTGTATATATACATTCTTTTATTATCCATGGCTTATATTTATATACTCATTTTTCTCTTATTATATATTGAGTTTCTCCCCCTCTGCACCTCCACCACCTCATTGTGTTTCATATATCTTTTATTTTTGTTGCAAAATATTGAAATCAATAATATTTTGATAGGAACAATTAAGAGAAATACGAGTGAAAAAATATTTATTGGCAAAAGGCTTAAATTCTATGTGATGATATGGGCTTATTTAGATAAGAATATCTGCCAGTAGATAAAAATCTATAAGTAGTTACTGTTGCCTATTTATTTATTAATATATTTATATTTTTATTTATGTATTAATTGTTTTTGTCTCTGTTTTTATTGTATCCAAAGTTCTCAGATTTTCTCAGAGAAAAGTATATGAAATCATTATTATTATTATTATTATTATTATGTTATTTTACTCACAAAAGCAAGTTTTGTTTTTTTACTTTAAAAAATTTTTTTTTGTAACTTTGAATGTTATTGATGTTACTGATGTTGCTATGGTTCTGCTGTTCCCTTCATGTCTTTTTTTTATGTTTTTATTTTCTTTAGCCTTATTTATTAGCTGGACTTTCTGTGCTTTTGATTTTTTTTTTTTTGTATTTTTTTACTTTTGTTTGTTGCCAGTGTTCTTTTAGAGTTGAATATATTTAACCCCAAAAACAAAAGCAAAAGGAAAACCATCATGAATAACAGCAATAATAATAATAATAATAATAATAATAATAATAATAATAATAATAATAATAAATATAATAAAAATGATGGTGATCATTAGAGCTTATTGGTGAAAAAATATTGAAAATGTTTTTTTTTTTCCACAGCTGATACAGTTTTCTGTTCATTTTGGCAATGAGCTGAAAAGTTTTGGGTGCCTAATTAAAAAGGAGGGGAAAATGTATGTCTGTGTATATGTAAGAGGGTTGGTAGGAATGTTATGGGTGTTGATGAGAATACAGTTTAGGAATTATATATTTTATCTCCAACAACTTATTCCATTATGTGATTGTGTGTGGAAACAAGTAAAGAAAGAAACGTGCATGTAAATAAATAAACTTGGAAATAAATCTATGGTAAGACAAAAGAAGAATAGAACAAAAACAACAGAAAAAGGGTGCTGTGATGATTTTTAATAATGATAATGATTTTATATAATTAGGCATGAACCCTTAAAGTTGAAAGATTAGTGATGAGGTATGAGGTGGTATGGGGTAGAGTAGAGGTGATGAAGGTGATGTGAAACTGTTAATGATGACGATGATGATGATGGTAAAAATAACAGTAATAATAATAATAATATGATAATGTTATGATGATAATAGTTATGATAATGATGATGGTGATGAAGATGTTAATGAAATCAAACAATTACATTGAAAAGCAAGTCACAAACGAAAATTATTATTTATCAAGGTAATTGATAAATTTTGAGTGAAATTTTTGTGTTTTGGAGTAGGTTTTAATTGTAATTTTGTTTTATTTTTTAACTTCTTAATTTCGAGACATATAATTAAATAGTTTAAAACAGAGAATGAACTTTGATAAGCAAAAACTATAATCTCAAAACTATTTATTTCCATTTAAAAATTTTCTTTTAATTTCTTTTTAATATTTTCGTTACTGAATTCATTGATCTGCAATTAACAGGTTCTGTTCAAACCTGATAGGTAAAGATTTATTGTTTTATTCTTCTTCTGTAGACTACTTATAGGGATAAACTGTATATTCGCTGGCATTTTTTGTTATTGATTTCATTCTTCTATTGTTTTTAGGGTTTGGATTGTGGTCATACTGGAGTATTAGCTTCGAGGATTATATAGTCAATTATAACAACACTTATTGGGCAGAATACTGCTTTAATCATGTAATATAACCCTCGACTTTTTCATTTTGGGGAATTTTCAGAAAATTCTTGCAAATTTGCATTCTTTACTGGAGAATTCATATGATTATGCAAACACCACAAAAATCTTTTGCGTATGATTTAAGGGCTATTTAGCTGCTATTTTTAGCACATCTCACGACCACCTCATCCCCTCCTTGTTTGTTTTCTTGTCAGACATATTGATGTTTTTCAATATATTTCTCTCCATAAATTTATTTAATGGTCTATTGCAGGGATTTAAGCCAAAAATTTGGACTGTCCATATTTTAGATTGTGATTTTTTTAAAAAATCAAAGCATTTTTTTAATATTTTTCGAAAATATTTCAAAAAATGAGAATTATTTTTTTCATAGACATGTGAATTCTCATGTGTAGAATACAAATTCACAAACATTTTCTGAAAATTTCCAAAAAATTAAAGAAAGTTATGAGGTCCTATGTGCCATGCATAAAGCAGAATTCCACCGCTTATTGTTTTAGTCTGAGTCCTTAATTTGTCTATTATTTATTGGACTAGCTGACCACATGCCATCAATAATGACAGTTAATTGTAATATTTTATATATAAATAAGGTACATAATAATCACATATACAAACATTCACATACTTCCTTGTACACGCACACACATACACACATATACTCACACAGAGTTGAAACGTTAATTTTTTTTCACCCTTTCTTTCCTTATTCATCTATCACCCCTTCCTTTCTCTCATTGCTATTATTTTCTCTCACTCTCTCTCAGTCAGGGCTATTATTCTCACTACTTCTCCTTCACTGAATTACTATTTTCTCTCCTCCTCCACGTCTGGCAGGATTCTGGACAAATATATATATATATATATATATATATATATATATATATATATATATATACAAATATATAAAAACACTATGCTCATTATCATATTAGGTGATATTTAAGTTATGCTTTTTGATGCAACCCTAGTCCTACATAAACACAGAAGCATGCACATGCATACATGGCCTGTTTACCAAGTGTAGCTGTCATCATTATCATCGTTTAATGTCTACTCCCCATGCTGGCATGGGTTGGACGATTTGACATGGAGCTGGATAGCAGGGAGCTGTCCAGATTTCAGATGTCTGTTGTGACATGGTTTCTATGGCTGCATGCCATTCCTAACACCAACCAATTTAGCAGAGTGTGCCGGGTGTTTTTTATGTGCCACCAGCACAGGTGTGTTTATGCACCACTGGCACAAGAGCATTAACACAGCACCAGCACCTGTGCGTGGAAGACAGCAATACAAGCTTGTCTTCCCAGGTGTTGGTGCCAGGTGGTTATGAAATCCACATCACAACCATGTCATATTGGATTTGATCTCACTACACAGAACCATGTGTAAGAGCTTTCTGATATAGTCATGGTTTGACCAATACCTTTTTAAATTAGTTATAAGGTATCATTGTAAACTATTTTATTCTCAGTTTCTTTACTTTGATTTCATACTAGAATGTAAAATTGTTAATTCCTCTACAGACTTTTATTCAACTTTAATTAGGTATTATAGGGGTTAAAAAAAGTCATTATTTCTTATTATTTTTTTTACCTGAATATGAAGGACATTGCAAATGAGAGATGTCATATGTATCACCTGACCACTGAAATAAATTCACATTATCTGTATTTAATTAGCTATATTACTCTTTTACTCTTTCACTTGTTTCAGTCATTTGACTGTGGCCATGCTGGAGCACCACCTTTAGTCGAGCAGATTAACCCCAGGACTTATTCTTTGTAAGATGGTACTTATTCTATCGGTCTCTTTTGCCAAACCACTAAGTGGGTGGGGGTGGGGCTGCAGTTTTATAGGGGCAGCACCACTTTTGAGTCTGCTGTAGGCAATATGTATCTTTTGTTGGGGCCCAGAGGTGGCAAACTGAAGGGCCACTCTGGGCAGCACACACTCTAGCTTCACTACTGGCAAGAAATATCACAGAACATCTACGATATCTGAAATGAAGGTCTGGTGGTCATAACTGTATTGTCTTTGATCACAAGCTAAAAGTGTAGAATGGGCTAGCTGTGTAGCTAAGAAGCCAGCTTTGCAGCCTTGTGATTTCAAGTTCAGTTCCACTGTGTGGTATCCAGGGCAAGTGTCTTCTGTTATGCCAACCAATGTCTTGTGATCGAATTTGTGAAATGGCAACTGTATGGAAACCTGCCATGTATATATGTGTGTTGGGGTATAGGATGGGAGGGGGTGTTGGTTGACATTGCCTGTGTTTGTTCCTCCATTGCTGCTTGAGAAGCAGTGTTGGTTTGTTTACATCCATGTAACAGTGGTCTGGTAAAAGAAAATAGTAGACTAAGTATCACACTTAGAAAATTAATTGCTTCTGTTGATTTGTTTGTCTAAAACCTTCAGGAGATGGTGCCCTAGCATGGCTGTAGTCCAGTGACTGAAACAAGTTAAACATAAAAGATAAAAGAACTGTATGATGCATTGTTTACAGGAGATGCAAACACGACAAAACTATTTAGAGACGATCACAATATGTAAAGAGTAAGCAAGTTTGCTACATTTGTTATAAGTTTTATTCCTTCCTAAGTTGATTTACACTTTTAATTTCCCTATTGGCCCCCTACTCCCTCTACTGACTTGTTGATAGAAAAAATAAAGTATCTCAGATACTTTAATACTCAAACAACTGCTTAGAAAACAGAAAATAAATAATCAGCCCCCAGTTGTATCTCTGCATTTAAAATTTAAAGTCAATATTTGCTGTCAGTGTTAGTTAGTGCATGTAAAAATCACTCGAGGGAAACCTAAATGAATCTCCTCAAATAAATCTTTGTTTTTTCTTTTTTTTTTTTTTAACCTTTTTCCTCTGATAAAACAGTTTGTGAACTTGAAATTTACTCATAGTCTACCTTGATATTCATTTTATCTCTTATTTTCATTTATCATTTTTATTATGTATATATTATGGCTGTTACATTTTGCATTCTCTTGTTATTTTGTTTATTTTCAACATGCATAACATCACAAATTCATTATATATAAATATACGAGTGTGTGTGCAGCGCTAGATTAACCATTAGGCAAAATAAGCACAGCTTAGGGCATCAAGGGAAGGAGGGGCACCACAGAAATGGTAAATGGTTTACAGCACAAAAGGAATTCACTTTAAACTTGTTAAAATATTCGGGATGTTTCTATATCTACTTCGTATAGATACAGATGTGTTACCTTATATTAATTTTGAGGATCTGATCAAAGGAATTTGCAATTGAAAAGAGTAGGAGGAAACTTTTCAAGTATAAATAAAGTAGAAGTACACAAAAATAAACATTATTTTCCCTCTTACTGTTTTGTCATATTTTGAAAAATAAGAATTTATCTTATGATTTGTTATTGTTTATATTTTGAATTACATAATCTTTTATGGGGGCACCAAAATCTTTTAAGTGCTTAGGACCTTGATGGGTCTTAACCCAGCCCTTTATGTGTGTGTTTATTCTTATGCAACTGAAAGAAATCTTTTGGAAGTGAAAGTACAACTAGTTATCTGTTGTCATTATTTAAACCCAGAGGGTTGGCAAGCTGGCAAAATCTTTACCATTCTGGAGTAAACACTTAGCAGCATTTCTTCACAGCTCTTTATGTTCTGAGTTCAATTACTGTTGAGGTTGACTTTGCCTTTCATCCCTTTGTAAGTTAATAAAATAAGTACTAGTTGAGCATTGAGGTCAATGTAGTTAACTCCCCCTCCCCTCAAAATTGCTGGACTTGTACCAAGATTAGAAAGGATTATTTAAACCCAGATCAGTTCTAGTTGAAGATATCTATGATCAAAGACATTCTGACAATCTCATTTTTATAACTGGGACTGAATTGTCTAAAACAGTGGTTCTCAAACTGACAAATATCAGGGCCTCTCCATCAAGATATTAATGAAATTTTTGCCTCACTATCCGTTTTTATCAATGAGAAGATTAATTAGCATTTGCTTCTATACAACTCTTTCTCCTTTGCCAAAATGTTGTACAAGTTTAAAAAGCTGAAAACCATCTTACTTTTTTTTTAATACTGCATTTTGTCTTCCTCCCTTTCAATCCTCACAACACACCCCACACACACTATGAGGAAAATTCATCTTATATGTTCTTTCTTTGTGTGTGTTGTGAGAGCTGTTTGGCTACTACTTCTATCAAGTTAAATGACTGTACATAGGCTCCCTTGTTGGTTTTATGTACAATCAGTTGGATAGGTCTAAATTATATAACATGCACTTATTATAACTGGCTACCAGAAAATGAAATACGAAGACACTTCACATGAGATGTGAACTCTGAATGTTACTCACACACTCACACAAACACTTATATGCATGCGACAGTTTCTTACACAATTTTCTTCTAAACTTCACCGATACCTTCTTATGGAATATTGCTGAAGCTGAGGCTATAGCAAGAAATGTTTATTAGGCACCATGCAATAAGATCAATCCCAAAGTTCATGGTTCAGAAGTAAACTTCTTAACTATACAGTCTTCTGTATAATATATATTTCAATTTCATTCTTCTTCATTTTCTTGTTTATTCATTTCTTTCTTCCATACAATCATTAGAAAACTAAGATAGTTTAATGCTGTAATGAAGCTTGTAAGACCAGTCTCTTCACTCCACATTCTCTCTTGCATAGTGTAT
>NC_068985.1:84225895-84226546 GCF_001194135.2 Octopus bimaculoides
TTTTTTTTTTTTTTTAATTCACTTTTCAAAACTTTTCAAAAAGAAGAGCAAACATTTTATCCAAGCCCTACATAAGAAGCAAACTCCAACAACAACAAACTGAAATAAATAACTACCCTTATTCATCATAAAATGACCAAAATGAACAATAAACATTTTAGAGATGATGAAGATCATTATCATAATCTTCATCTTCTACTTCATCCTTGTCATAGATTTAATATCATTGCAATTGATAGAAATTGTTGAGAAAAACAATGAAGTAAATTAAATAGAAATGTTATAGAAAATTATCTTTTGGGAACATAATTTTCGAAGCATTAAACTTTTCAAAACTCTCTACCTAGTCATTAAAAAAAGGACGCTAATAACTTCTTTCTTACTAACGTTTATGTACAACCATCCATCCATCATCTTAGGAATACATATTAATTATTTGGATTGCATTCAGCTCAATCTAATATTAGATCTTAACTTACAGATTGAGCATTATTTTCTACATATGTCTGGGCATGGCTCTTTAAACAAGAAAATACACTTCATTATTACTACCATGATTTTTCATCATTATGTTTTAAAATTTTAAATACTTTTTTTAAATGGGAATAATTTTTGAGTGAATCTTAGCAATAAACAGTGTGTGTGTGTGTG
>NC_068985.1:84226582-84232750 GCF_001194135.2 Octopus bimaculoides
GGGGGGGGGGCTGTGTGGTAAAAACTTTGCTTCGCATCCACATAGTTCTGGGTTCAGTCCCACTGTGTGGTACCTTGAGAAACTGTCTTCTGCTATAAGCCTCAAGCCAATCAAAGCCTTATGAGTGAATTTAGTAGATGGAAACTGAAAGAAGCCTGTTGTCAAGCAGAGGTCTGGAACAAACATAGCGCACGCACACACACACACACACACACACACACACACACATACACACACACACACACACACATTTATGTCCCTGTAACTTAGCAGTTCAGTAAAACAAACCGATAGAATAAGTACTAGGTTCAAAAAATTCAAGTCCTGGGGTCTGTTTGTTTGATTAAAACCCTTCAAGGTGGTACCCCAGCATAGCCACAGTCAAATGACTGAAACAATTAAAAGATAATAGCAATAAATATATATAGATATAGATAAATAAATACATACATACATATATATACATATATATATATATATATATATATATATATATATATATATATATATATATATATGCAAATAAATATATATATATGTATATGTATGTATATGTGTATGTATATATATATCAATATATATTATGCCTGGTTGCATGGATATAGCATTCACTATGTAACCACATAGTTTTGAGTTTTGTCTCACTGCATGACACCTTGAGCAAGTGTTTTTAGTGTAGCCTCAGTTTAACCAATGCCTTGTGAATAAAACTGGTATACAGAAACTGTATGGCCATATATAGGCGATGCCTATGCAGTACCTGTGTTATGTATGCACATATGCATGTAAATAAAAAGATAGAGAGAGAGAGAGAGATCTACTAGACAGAATTTAGATTACTAACTAAATATGTGATTGATACATTGATCTTGGTTTTGAAATCAAACCCCTGTCAACACACACACTTATATGTGTGTGTCCAAACAAAAATCAATATACCAATCAAATGTTATCTGGTAGTCTGAGGTTTATCCCTTTACAAAGGTGTAGGTTAGATATTCATCCTTACAAAGTCATTAAAGTGAGTACCAGTCAATACAGTAGTGTGAATATAATCAACTGAAATCCTTGAATGTAGTACCCCAGGTTTGTTATAGTTCAAAGTTTGAAACCAGGATGAAAAATTGTATTAGGTTGTCAAATTCATTTTTTACCATTTATTTTGTACCTTACTTATTAAGTGAAGGTAAAGGGTGATGGTATCACGAGAGCAACCCATTTGCCTGGCTAATTTCCTATTGGATTGGCATGGATTCTTGTGGGTGAGGTCTTTCAATTAATCTTCATTGAAATGAACAGGTCAGCGGAAGTGCAGAGAGTCTGTATAGTCAAATTTCCCCTCCTTAATGTATGAAAAACTATTTTTGTGCACCTCTTCCAGTAACAGCATCTTCTCTGTACACAATGCAAATGTCTTGAGAGGCTTTGGCACCTTGACTGAACATGAAAAGAAGCAGGTATTGAAAATGCTAATTTCTTTTCTACTTGTCATTTTATCTGAAAAAGAGCTAAAATTTATTCAAATTTCCAAAATAATTTAAACAAAAGTTGTAGAAGAAGAATCATCATTAACATTATCATCATCAACAATTAACGTTTTTCCATACTGGCATGGGTTGGACGGTTTGACATGAACTGATAAGGCCAAGGGCTGCACCAGGTTCCATAGTCTGTTTTGGATTGGTTTCTACAGCTGGATGCCCTTCAAAAGTGCCAACCACTTTACAGAGTGTACTGGATACTTTTAACTTGGCACCATCACTAATGCTTTTTACATGGCACCAGCACTCACACCAGTGCTTTTTATGTGGCGCTTTGGTTTTGGAATGGAGCTACAAAGAAACAAAGTATGAGGATAAAAATATTTTGTGTGTTAATTCAAATAACACTGGAATGAAATGAACGAATTTATCTGAAAATCCAATAGAATAAAAGAATGTGCAGATATAAGAAGATCTGAAGATGAAATCTGTAAGCAGTTCAGTTTTCAGTGTTGAAAGATCACCAGAATTAATATTTACTGGTAACTAGTTAAAAGCTTACATAGAATTTGATAGCTTAAATTTCATTGCTATAATTTAGCTTTTCAATGCTTTGATCACAATAAATGGCAGATTGATTAAATAAGGAGTAACTCAAGCATGAAGCACTAAACTGACTGGATAGATGTTTGACATAGCCTTTGGCATTCTCCCAATCTTGAGTTTGAATCTTGGATTGGAATCAGTTACTGAAGTGTTGTTGTCCAGTCAAAGACAAACAACCGATTCAAGTAATAAGACTTGATAAATATTTGAAGGACAATAGATTTGAATCTCACTTTCTTCTGATATACTGAAAGACCTCATAAATGAGTCATCATTTACAAGCTTCTTAATCATGAAACTACAGTGTAGCAAGAGTTAACAGTTAGTGCAGGAATCATGAAAAACAAGGTGAAGGAGAAAAATATTAGTCTTTAATATTATTTTAAGTATTTCAGTAAGTACAAGACATATTTTGTTTTTTTTACCTTTTAATATCCCAATGCTCTTTATGTTGAACTTAACTGTTGCTTTTCGTGCAGATGGTATCTTTGAGCTATTTATTCTGTAACCACATTGGATTTTCTTGATCTGCTAGTGTACAATTTTGTACATTTACTAAGTGGTTTTCATATCATTTCTTCCCAGTTACTGTAAAGCTTGTTCTTTGACACAGTCAAAATAAGACTTAAAACATGTCCATTGTTACTGAAATGATTATGATAAAATTAGTCAATGACAAATAGTGTTTCTTTACACAGATAGCTTATTCATATTAAACTACAAACTATAATATATTGCCTACTAGTAACTTTATGACCTAGGTGTGCCCCACCGCCCAACCATATCCCACTTTAATAAGGTCCTCAAAATAGCACCTATTTTCTGAAGTTCTAAGAACTGTGCCCTTTTAACCATATTATCACTGTTCCCCCACCCTTCATCTAGACTGTGACTTCAACTGTCAAAAATGTAAATTCTGCAGAACCATGATGTAGTGCTGAAATTGTTTTACTGTCAACTGGCTACCACAATCTCACTTACATGTTTCTGATACACTATTGAATTCCTTACAATCATTTTTACTCTTCCAGGAGCTTTTCTCTACTAAGGGCATGGACAATTTCTTTTGATTGAAGTTTTTTTTTAACTCTACTATGTTTATATTTAGTGGGCAAAACATTGTTTTCTGAGGTACTGTTCTTCACTCATATTCTTCATATTCATTATAAAAATTATAAGCATCTTTCATTTTGTGAGATTGATTCATTTGATTATTACTTTCATATCCATTATTCCGTGTTTGCATGGGTTGGACAAATACTTACTATTGTGGCTGTGTCATCAACAAGCTTGCTTCCCAGCCTTATCGTCTCCATTTCAATCCCACTGTATAACACCTTGTGCAAGTGCTTTCTGTTATAACCCCAGGGCCAACCAAAGCCTTGTGAATGGAATTGATAGATAGAAACTATATATAAGTCCAGCATATAATGTGTGTGTGTGTGTGTGTGTGTGTGTGTGATCATGAATCATGTCCTGGTTGTAAATGAGTGTCACCATGAAAGAAGTAATATTGTTCATTTCTAATCATTTGTGGAAAGTGTGTCTACCCATGGGAAATATCATCTTATTTGGAAACAGGTGATGGTTCATGATAAGAAGGGCATCTAACTGTAGAAAATTTGCCTGAACAAACTCTGTCTGATCCATATTAGGAAATGTGAACATTAAATGATGACAATGATGAGACATTTGTCTACAGCTAGATGCCCTTCTTATCACTATATCTTACCTATTTTTCTAAGTAAAGGTGATTATATTCCCCATATCTTTGAAAGCACAGAACTATGGAATGACTGTTAACAACAGAGAATGTTACCATGTATATATTTTAATTTTTTTTTCTCACGTACCTTCATGCAAAGTTGCAGAATATAAGCATTCACAAAAGCACACATATGTACTCACAGATGCACCTACGGGATCTTTGTCTGTCTTTTCTCTTTTTTTATTTGTTTCAGTCATGTGGCTCCAAATTTAATTCCATTGTGTAGCACTTCAGGCAAGTGTTTTCTACCGTGGAATTAGGTAAACAAAGACCATGCAGAATCCCTGTGTGTGTGTGTGTGTGTGTGTGTGAGTGTGTGCGTGTGTGTGCAATTGCATTTGAATTTTTCAAACAAGAGTAAAAAGTAATCTAATCAGTTGTAATCTATAATTATTTATTTTTGTGCCTGCTCAAATGAGTAAAATGTCTATCCTTATGTATGTGAATCTTGTACCCCTGCATGTTCTTCATCATAGCTTTTCGACAAACAAAAATGGTTGAGATTGATAAAAGAAATACTTGACTGTATACAGCATACATACCAGGGTTGATGTGATAAACTAAACCAATTCTTTTGCTCAGCCACATTGAACTGTGCTCCAGCATGGTCTATTCAAGAGTGACAATCTTTATTACTTTTCACCACCGATGAAAACTGAATCATTCCAATGAGTTGATGCCTTTTACCTTTGTTTACTACCTGAAGCCTGTTTCGATCACCCTCCACTTTTCACCTTGGCCTTTGTGGAATATCTCCAGGATAAATATTGTTATACTATATCCTCTGATAACTTTATTTCAATATTCATTGAATGTTCACTATGCCATGGGTTAACGACTCAACATATCACACCCCCTCAATGAACATATATAAGAAATACAGCATAATCCGTCAAACATAAGGAATAAGAAGAAATAACACAAGAAACATAACGCAAGAAGAAATAATAAATAAATAAAAATATAGCATATAGTATAAAATTTTTATACACGAATATATTGTTATTATTTATTAAAAATAGAAATAAATTTAGAAGTAATAAATAATAACAAGTGTAATAGTTTACGTTAGGGTGAATTGAAACCTCGTAGATTGGTTTTGATACTGCAGCCTGTTTGGCTATTCTAAATTGTCACTTTTTTTTTTTTTTTTTTATCTTCCAATTATTTACATAGGCTGGTCCATTTTGTTTATATATATTTGCTCTTTATAGAAATCATCTTTTTTTTTTCCTCCTTGTGCATGACCTCCAAAATGGCCATGGGTATTGTATGAAATTCGTGAAATTGTTTTTACTGATGGATACCTGCGGTGTGCTGTAATTGTTTTTGACTCATGTGTGGTGAACCTTTTTTGACAGGGTTAGCAGAATTGAACTTTTGCCTGTTGATACCTGCTGGGTGCCTGTTGTTCGCTCTTGTGTGTGCGGGATTGGTGCGAACTTGCCTTTTGGTGTCTACTGTTTTTGAGGTATGAAATGTGCCCCAGGGAGTTGAAGAACTTTGAACTTTAATTCTAAGTGGTGTTAAATCACTTCTGTCCTTGTTTTTTTTCAACCCATAGACTACTTTATGGTACCTCATTTCTTCATTTCATTTTATTTTACTATATCGACTTATATTATATTATATATTTGAAATTTTTACTCCTTCCGTATTAATTTTTATTCGTATTTATTTTAACTTTTTTAACTCCTATGAAATGATATTCACGTGTATTGCTTCATACCTTTAACTCAATTTTTTTCAGTTCCATGTTATTGGCTGAAGCAATATATTCATGTATAAAAATTTTATACTATATGCTATATTTTTATTTATTTATTATTTCTTCTTGCGTTATGTTTCTTGCGTTATTTCTTCTTATTCCTTATGTTTGACGGATTATGCTGTATTTCTTATATATGTTCATTGAGTGAGTGTGATATGTTGAGTCGTTAACCCAGTCTTTTTATTCTTTAACTAATATATATATATATATATATATATATATATATATATATATATATATGCATATATATATTTGTGTGTGTATCTTTGTATCTACTATTGTTCACCACCACCATTTGACAACCAGAGTTGGTTTGTTTATATCCTTGTAACTTAATGGTTTGGCAAAAGAGACCAATTCATTAAGTACCAAACTTTAAAAATAAATAACTATGGGGTCAATTCATTCAGCTAAAACTTCTTCAAAGTGGTGCACCAGCCTGGCCACAGTCTAATGACTGACGCAAGTAAAAGATTAAAAGTTGTTATATATATATATACATATATATACACACATATATATATATATATATATATATATAT
>NC_068985.1:84233228-84234109 GCF_001194135.2 Octopus bimaculoides
TATATATATGTACATATATAGACAGACAAATATACTACAGGCTTCTGTCAATTTTTGTGTACCAAATCCACCCACAAGGTTTTGGTTGGCCTGAGACTATTGTTGAAGACACTTATTTGCCCAAGGTGCCATGCAGTTAGACTGAACCTGGAACCATGTTGTTGGGAAACAACCTTTTTACCACACCGTCACACCTGTGCCAGTGTATGTGTGTCTATATACGTACACACGCATACAAACATATATAGATGATGGTGATGAGAATGATATTGCATTAAATTGTTATGATATTTGTCAAAAACTTGGTTTTCTTTCTTTTCTTTATATCTGGTAGATCTGTCATTTTAGTGAATTTTTATTAAACTTTTTCTGATGATAACTGAAAAGAAACAACTATTTTAGCAAAACATATTAACACTAATAACAAATCAAAAAACATAAAAATAAACAGTCTTTTGACGGTTTTATAGATATTTCAAAATGATGATGTTATGATGCTAGGTGTTTCCATTATTTTGCCCAAACCCTGTATACACACACACACACACACACACATATATATTAATATATATATACAATGGGCTCCTCTCCCTTCAGTTTCCGTCTAACAAATCCACTCACAAGGCTTTGGTCAGCATGAGACTATAGTAGAAGACACTGGCCCAATGTGCCATGCAGCATGCAGTAGGACTGAACCCGCAACCATATGGTTGGGAAGCAAGCTTCTTACCACACTGCCATGCCTGTGCCTATGCCACACCTGCACCATATATATATATATACACACATATATACACACATATATACATACATACACACAGACACACACACACGCGCATATACATAAGCATACATTCAGACACAAACACATACATTTGAAA
>NC_068985.1:84234558-84238903 GCF_001194135.2 Octopus bimaculoides
TGTCAGCACACTGGCGTTTTTGTTTTGTTTTATGTTTTGTTTCTTATTTTCCTTCTTGCTTAGCTAATATGCAGGTTTTATCTAGCTTACAGATTACTCACATCCTTTCTCCCTTCTTTCCTTTCTCACTCGGCTTTCTTTCTTCCTTTCCTTTCTTATGTCTTCATGACTTCCTTCCTTCCTTTCTGTCTTCTTCACAACTTCCTTGCTCGCTTTTCTTTTCACTCACCACCACCCATCCACTCCCATTTCTATTAGTCTTCTTCTTCTTTTCTTCTTCCTCTTCACCCCATCTCCATCCTGTCTCTCTTCTCTCCTCCAATTTTATTTTTTCCTTTATTTTTTTTCTTATTTACTTTCTTTTCTTCATATTTGCTTTGCTTTACCTTATTCTGTATCTATCTTCTTTATCTACTTTTATTGCTGCTTATTTTGCTTATTTTTTTTATGTATCTTAACCATTATCACTGTCATCATCATTATCATCTTTCTTCTTCTTCTTAACTATTCTGTATCTGTGCCCTTCCTTCTCCATGGCTTTTCCATCTGTCCCCTGTGTACGTACATATGTATGTATGTGTGTGTATATATATCTTACTCAAGGAGAACTTGGTAACCCTTGTAAAACTCATGCCCGTTCTGTCCCCTGTTTCCCTTCCCCTTTAGCCCATCCCCCAACAGACTTCTAACCATTTTCTCTCTCTCTCTCTCTCTCTCTCTCTCTCCCCCTCTCCTCTGCCACATCTCAACCCCAGTTTCCGAGACCCCACTTTTCAGTGCCAAATTTATTATGATTATCAAGATGGCAGCTCTGATAGGACATTAATAACATAGAACAAGGAATCTATCTTGTACAAGATATGTTTTGCTGTCTGTTACACATTGTCATTGTTGATGATATTGTTATTGCTGTTGCTGTTGTTGGTATATGCAGAAGTTCATGTTGTTTTTATTGTTGCTGTTGTTATCATTAGTTGTCAGTGTCAGGAGAATGTTAAACCAAAGGCTTTGTGATATTTCATGTCATTTCATTGTGTTCTCTCTCATACAGACTGAGATCAAATCTCACTAAGGAAGTTTAAATGTTTATTTCATCCTCCAGGGATCAGTGAAATTATGTACCAGCTACGCACTGGTGTTGGCTTGAGAGACTAGATATGTCTTTCTTACAAAGCTGTTGTTACAAGCCAGTGTTCCAGTATTGCTGTTACAAGCTAGTACTGATTACGTTGTTTAGACTTAGGTCAGTTGTGATTAAGAAGACCTATGATTGAAGGTTTTTGTGTGAAGACCATACCAGTGACATCCCCCTACATTGGTAGTAGGAGATTTGGCTGCTACTTCTAGCAGATTGGGCAACCATACAAAAGCTCCCATTTTGGAATTGTCATATTCTGTAGAGTATCTTTTATTCTTTTACTTGTTTCAATCATTTGACTGCAGCCATGCAGGAGCACCACCTTAAGGGGTTTTTAGTCAAACAAATTGACCCCAGGACTTATTCTTTGTAAGCCTAGTAGCCAATATGTTACAGCGACGTAAACTCACCACCGTTGGTTGTCACATAATGGTGGTGGTGGTGGTGGGACAAACACACACATGTATATATATATATATATATATATATATATATATATATATATATATATATATACACACACACACACAACAGGCTTCTTTCAGTGTCCATCTATACCAAATCCACTCACAAGGCTTTGGTCGGCCCAAGGCTCTAGTAGAAAACACTTGCCCAAGGTTCCATGCAGTGGGACTGAACCCAGAACCATGTGGTTGGGAAGCAAGCTTCTTTCAATAAAGCCATACCTTTCCTTTTTATCTTCAGTTCTTTGTTATTGAGAATGTTGTTGAAAGTAGCAATGTCGTTTGTTATTGTTACTGAAGTTGCATGTGGCATATTGTTGATGTTGTCATCATCTTCGAAGTGATGGCGATGGTGTGAACTCTGTAGTGTTATTGTCATTTGTAAAATGCTATTTTTGGTTTTGCTGTCTCACGCACTCTGTTGTCGTTTAGCTCTATGTCTGTTCTGATCAAACAGACATATAGCAAAAGATATTCCAGCCATGACAATCCTTGATTCTTTGTATATCCAGGATTAGATTAGCCAATATGTCCACCCTGTCTTAAGACTGCTGGGTCTCATTTGAGGTACATTTTGCTGCTATTTCTAACAGGCCAATCAATCCCCTAAATCAGGGGTGAAGAACCTTTCTAGTCATCATCATCATCATCATCATCATCAGGTATTGTCTAATCTCAGTAGGTTGAATGCTGTGGATAGCTCCAGTACTATTTGTGGTGTACATTGTGAAGTTTTACTTCCTTTCATATGCTGGTACGTCAGTGTGCAGCATTGAACTTTGACGACAAAAAAAAAGAAAAAACACTGCAAGGCAATATGCAAGTTAAATCAACTATGTGGACTTCTACAATGTGTACAGCAGCAGCAGCACAGTTCCATACATGTGATCAGTACTTCTATGTTGGCCTTATTCAAGGCACATGGTTCAGTGGTTAGAGCATTGGGCTCATAGTCATGAGGTAGTGAGTTCGATTCGCAGACTGGACTGTGTGGTGTTTTTGAGCAAGACACTTTACTTCTAATTGCTTCAGTTCATTCAACTATAGAAATGTGCAGCGGCATCACTGGTGCCAAGCCTTAACATCAGTGGCATGCAGAGGGGAGGCTAGTATGCATGGGTGACTGCTGGTCTTCCATAAACAACCTTGTCCAGACTTGTGCTTCGGAGAGAAACTTTCTAGGTGCAATTCCATGGACTCTTTACTCTTTACTCTATTCAGGTTGTATTTTTAACCACCTTATTGTAGAATCTTAGAGGTTGCAGCATGGTTTAGATAATGACATGTATGAAGGATCACCATGAAAGCTCATCAAAGATTGTAAAGCCCAGCTTATGAATCAAGGAGGTATGAAAAGGCTTAAAGTTTTATCTACTTTGTCTTACCTGTTAATTAAAACAGGAGTTCTCAAACAATCTCCCCACCCCGCCAAGCAATGAGAACCTTTGGTTAAGTGTAACCAAGCACATGCAGGAAGACTGATGGTTTTTGTTGTGTACTCTTCATGACCAGAGAGGGTGAGATGCAATAAGAGAGTTTCTTTGAATTATATGGTGTTTATGTCCTTGTGTTACTGGAAAAGATAAAGCTGTCATGTTGCCATTGAAGAATGTTCTGAAGGACATTGTTCAGGGTGGCAGTAATTGAATTCTAGTTATAATCATGGGTAATATATGTGGATGGTTAAGTGGATATGTTATCAAAGAACCAACTGAAAGTATAGAGCAGCATTTCCTAACTGGGGTTCCTTGGAACCAAAAGATTCTGAAAGAGGCCTCCAGGAGTTTCATGAAAAATAAATGATAAATTAATTATATGCTAATTGTATGCAACTCAGTTTAAGTCCTTTTAGTGTTTAATTCTGTATGTGTAATTTTATTAGACATAGGCACAGGCCTTGTGAAGGGATTCGGTAGGCAGAAACTGGAAGAAGTCCATCATATAGATGTGTGTGTGTGTGTCGATTGATAACCAGTAGTTGGTATATTTACATCCCCATAACTTTGCAGCTTGGCAAAAGGGACTGATAGAATAAGTATCAGGCTTAATAAAAGAAAATAAGTATTGGGCTTGATTAATTCAACTAAAATTCCTGAAAGTGTTGCCTCAACATGGCCATGGTCTAATGACTGAAACAAGTAAAGGATAAAAAATACTCATCATTTTTGTAATTCTAAATAAATAATTGTAGGGGAATTTTGGTTTAAGGAAAATCTTTTTTTAGAGGAAATTTCTTAAAGCTTCTTTGTCATGTCTAATTTATTTAGTACCACAAAAACTTCAAAAGTTTAATCTCTTAGGAATTTTAAGTAGGGGAAAAACAAAAAGAGTGTAGTTCTTTGTTTTGATATTGCAAACTAATTCTAATCAAACTTATCTGTCATAAAAGTTATAATATTTAGTTGCAGTTTTCTGAAAAAAATTTGTCCAGAACACAGGGTAAATATTATCTTGATTGGAAACAGATGAGGATTGACTACAAGTTGAGCATCTGACCATAGAAAGATCTGTCTCGTTGGTTCTCATCTCACCAATGCATGCATGAGAAATGTAGACATTAAAATAATATATATATATATATATATATATATATATATATATACATACATATATAGGAGAGTATTGTAGTTTGCTTGAAGCATTGTGTATTGTTTGTAAAGAATAAAAAGTTTAGAATGGTACAACAATGCACTATAAAACAAAAAATGGGCTATATACCTGTTGTAATTTGGTTATGTATAAT
>NC_068985.1:84241689-84244827 GCF_001194135.2 Octopus bimaculoides
TTTCTTTGTTTGACATATATACATAACATACATACATACTTACAGCCTTACACTCATCTACATAAACGTACATGTGTGTGTGTGTGTATGTGTGTTTATGCATGTGTGTATGTATGTGTATGCAGGCATACATGTATGTATGTATGTATGTGTGTCTGTATGTATGTAGGTTGGTTATGTATGTATATGGTGCTGTGGTGTGTCAATGTGTAAATGTGATCCTATGTATATTTGTATGAGTGCGAACATCATCATTCATCATTGTTGTCGTTTAACGTCTGCTTTCCATGCTGGCATGGGTTGGACGGTTTGACTGAGGGCTGGCAAGTTATATTATACACACACACACACACACACACACACATCTGCATATATATGTGTGTATATATATATATACACACACACACACATCTGTATATCTATACATATGCACACACATCTGCATGTAAATGTGTGTTGTATATACACACACACAGATGTATGTGCATACACACACACACACACACGCATATACATGTGTTATGAAAGACAAAATGAAACAGAATTACTCAGGAGGGAAAACATTTAACCAGTATTGTATTTCTGTAACTTAAAAAGACGAGAGTTTTGGTGTTTTGGCTGTTAGTACTTCATCAGAAGAAAAGTGTAGGAGGAAAATTAAAGCGGGAAAATGATTGGAGAAAAGAAAAGTTGCCTAATTACAAATTTTGAATCCGTTATTATTATTAGCTTAACAATCAACTAGTCAATATTGCATTATTGCTCTTCTTCTCTAAGTATCATTTACTCTATCCTCCTTATTTTGTTTTGTTATTTCACATACAAAGCTTTTCTTTTAAAGAGCTCTGTTGAACTGCCTGAACTTAACTTGTGATACATGAATTTACCATGGTTTAACCTATTTTAGCTCACCTAAAATTTACCTTGGTTTACCTGATTGTACCTGGCTTTCCTGATCTTATCTTGGCTGACCTGATCTTACCTTGACTTACCTGAACTTACCTTGATTTACCTGAACTTACCTTGACTTACCTGAACTTACCTTGGCTTACCTGCTCTTGGTTTAACTGAACTTACCTTGGCTTAACTAATCTTACCTGAATTAACCTTGGCTTACTTGATCTTACCAGAACTTACCTTGGCTTTCTTTATCTTGAACTTACTTTGGCTTATCTAAATCTACTTTAGGTTGCCTGTTCTTACTTTGGCATACCTGTTCTTATCTTAGCTTACCTTATCTCACCTGAACTTACCTTGGCTTATCAGATATTACTTTGGCTTATCAGATATTACTTTGGCTTATCAGATATTACCTCAGCTTACTTGAACATTCCTTGGTATACCTAGATTTTCTATGACTTATTTGAACTTACCTATGTATTTAGATAAAAATATGTTTTGTTTGAACTTTCTTTTCCTTTAATTTAGTTACCTTCATTTAGTATTTGACCTACAGCAAATTTGTATTACTTTTTTATTTTCATCAACCACACACCATTTCTTCTCAGGTGGTGTATAGTTGGTGAAAATAACTATTTGTGACCACTTCAATCATTTCTTTGTGCGAAACAAGCCAGTGAAGCCTATATGTGGTCATTCATCTTTCTAAAAATAGCAGCCACATTTTCTTCAGATTGATCTCACATTGACTTTTGACCATAGGTCTACTCAGATAGAGCCAGCTGTCCGAGGGATAAGCAACAACAGCAACTAATAAACAAAAGCCAACAAGAAGAAACACAAGACAAAGGCATAAAAACAACCAAAAACAGAAAGTTGTATCAATATATTTGAATAATAATAAGTCACTAACTATGTGTAATTAGGGTTAGAAACGGTGTCTTCGTTAGAGAGGAACAAATACTTTACCACCTATAAGTCACTTAACTATCATCATTAAGCAACACATAATTATTCAATGCATTACTAGCTATGAAACTGTAGGTGAAAGTGGAAAGTTAATTCGCAAACTTGTTTGTTCATTAGTTTCAGATGAATATGTATGTATCTATCTGTATGTAAATGTGTATTTCAGTAGTGATGGTGGTGGAGATGGAGGGAGAGAATTAGATAGATAGACATAGAGAGACTTAGAGAGCGAGAGAGAATGTGTGTGTGTGTGTGTGTGTGTGTGTTGTATAATTTTTAATAACCTAATTACTCACTTACCTGAATTAAATTTATTCCATTAAAATTAACATTTCTTTCGTTGTATGAAAGATTAAAACAGGCTGAAACAAAAGTTTCTTTTTATGGTTGTTGTTGTTGTAGTTGTTGTTACTGTCACCACTGTCGTTTCATTTGTTTTCGTTGTTGGTTTTTTTCTTTTGTTTTGTTTTTAACACAACTAAATAGCAAAATAATAAAAAAATATACATAAAAAAATGTTTAAAAGTCAAGAGGAGGAAAATAACAATAAGAAGAAATGCATAAAAAGCATCAAAACAAAAATAAGCAATGATTTAGTAATCACACTGCTCGATCAGAAGCAAACTAGAAGAAAATTATATTAAACAGGTGAAAAATAAGATGGGTGGTGACAGGTGATGGGCAGAAGAAAAATTTTGACATTTTTGAGACAAATTTAAACTATTGAAGAATGTAATTTTAGTTCCAGAAATTTCCAATGATTGATTTTTTTGATTTTTTTTATTTCTTGTACTTTTTTTGTTTTGGTAAATTTTACCAACACTGAAGAAACAAAATAATTCCATGCTAGACAAGACTAAATGAAATAAAGATTCACAATCCACTCATTATCACACAGTCGCACCTTTGCACACATATGCATGCGTTCACATGTGTATACACATGCACACTGGAACATAGACTTGCATATGTTGTGCTACATCAAATGGAGACGAGATTTTTCACAAGGTGTGTTTCTGCATGCAATTGTTAAAACTTTATGTAGTTCTTGTATGACTTTCATAAGATTTTATACACCCACCTGAACACAGGCGCAGATATATATGTGTGCGTGTGTGTGTACATGTGTTTGCGTGTGTATGCATGTACACCTATAGATGTGTGTATGTACACATAGATATGTCTGTATGTACACCTGTATATGTGTGTATGTACATATATATATATATATATATATACATGTATGTTTACATATATATGTATGCATGT
>NC_068985.1:84247578-84253895 GCF_001194135.2 Octopus bimaculoides
ATATATATATATATATATATATATATATATACACACACACTTCTACATAAAACACATGCTCATGCACATATTCACATACATGTATTAAATGCAAACACACATTCAAACATATACTTTAGCACATGATCAAACAGCGACAAGATTTTTAACAAGGTGTGTTTTTCTATTTGCTCATTAAAACTTAATGTAATTCTTGCATATTTATATAATAGTTTTATATATTGATGTATCCTCACACACATATATACATATATGTATATACACTTACTCACAGACACACACGTATATATAGATACACATAAACACACACATATACACATACATATGTATACATATATATATACATACAAATTTGAGTTATAAACACAAGGAAAAAGTGCTCAATGCCAGGAATAGAGTATAAACATTTGTTTCATGCATGTGAATGTGTACGTGTGTGTGTTTGTGTGTGTGTATCTGTCTATGCATATGAATGCATAATTTTGAGCAAATGTACTATTTATGCATAGATTTACTCTTAGACATGCTAAAACATAAGCATGTACATATACATGTATAAACACACACACACACACACACACACACACACACATACATTATACTTTAACACTTGATCAAACATAAACAAGATTTCTGCCTTCAGTTGTTAAAACTTGATGAATGTCTTACAGATTTGCATAAGAGTTTAATGTATGTACATATATATATATATTTATATATATTTATATATATATATATATATATATATATATATATAATGGGGATGAATGGATACATATATATATACACAGATACATGCATAGATACGTACATACATACATACATATATACACATACATATATATGTGTGTGTGTGTGTGTGTGTGTAAGTCCTCACATATGTGAATCTCATGCATAAATATGCTTATCTTAATGCATAATTCCATATATTTAGTTATGTATACATACACTTTATAAAAGCTTATACCATGCTCATACATTCACAAATACCACACACACATTCACCACATATACAAAGTTACTCACACACAAACACACTTGTGCATTCACACATGCCACATAAGAAATTGTACCACACATACGTTCTCACACAAAAACATATTCATATATGTGTTAATGCAGACATACCTAGCAAACAACTACACCATGTATCAATACTCATGATCAATGAACAGACAGATATACATACACACATACATACACCCATACATACATACATTCACACACGTCACATGTACATGTTCACACCCACACACACATAGAAATAGCTACACACACTGTGTACATAATAACACTATATATATATATATATATATATACAATATGTTCTCACAAGTACATTTATAAACAAATATACACAATATAAATGCTTATATCTACATACATACATATGCATCCAGCATACTTATTCATACTGAGCTCACACACAAACATACTCATGCACACACATCACATAACTTATACCAGATAGACATCAAAACAATGAAAAAGAGCTTCTACATGGTCATTCCATCCTGCCAGAAAAGCAACTAAATCTCCCTCAAATCAAATCCTACCATCTTAACAAAAACTATACTATGCATGGGAACAAGATGGGAATATCATGGCTGGAATGCTTTTGATTATAGTTCGTGCTTTTGATTGTAGTTCTGTTCAGCCAATTTGACCTTAGGTCAAATGTCTACAACAGCTACATAGAGATCTATAAAATATATACATGCTCATACATTTCATGCACTTATCGCATGTATATACATGCACATCCATACATACATACTCACATATTACCATATGCTGAGACCCCCTTTGGTCATGACTGACCATGGGATTGCACCTAGAAAGTTACCCTCCCAGGCACAAGTCCGGGCAAGGTTCTTTATGGAAGACCAGCAGTCGCCCATGCATACCGACCTCCCCTCTCCATGTCACCGGTGTAATCCAAGGGAAAGGCAAAGGCTGATATATCTTGGCACCTGTGATGTCGCAACTCATTTCTACGGCTGAATAAACTGGAGCAACATGAAATAAAGTATCTTGCTCAAGAACACAACACGCAGTCCGGTCCGGGATTCAAACTCACAACCCCACGATCGTAACCACTGGCTCTAACCACTGAGCCATGCGCCTTCACATTACCATATGCACCTACAATACTATTGTAGCACTGTCATTAGTATTTTTTCATTACTATTCCTTTAGCTTCCCACCTCTGTCCTTGTACATCTTTCTCTGTCTTCGCACCCTCCTGGCATATCTCCTAATTTTTTTTTATCTTTCTACAGGTTTGTTATATTGCTGCTCTCCACCTTTCTTGTATTGCTTCTCATCACCTCCTCCTTCCTGAGCTGTTTTTTTACTTTCTCCCCATGCTTTTATTTCCAATCAACTACACCATCACCCTCCTCTTACAACCTCTCACTCTCCTAGTAACCTGTCTACCAATCCTAATCTTATTCTCTCTTAATACATGCAAGATTTCATAGCTCTAGCTTCACTCCTTCATAGTCAGCCTATGAACTTACCTTCTTGTGCCTTGAGTATATACTCTGTCATCTCGTGACTGGCATCTTTATCTTCTTTCCAGTTACTCACACACACTCCTATATAACATGAGATTGCTATGTATCTTCTCTATAGCAAGCCTCCTGTACCTGTATCATACTTTAGATTCTCGACTTTAGATTCTCTTGGCGTAAAGTTACCTCCCCATTTACTTCCACTCCACTCAGCCAAGGGAGTTTCTCCTTTTTTCTTTGTCTTGCTATTCATTTGGCAATCTCACTAGAGCTAGTGTCATAAGCAAAAAAAGAAAAAAGAAAAAAGCATTCACTATACTCTGTAGCATGGTTGGCATTAGGAAGGTCATCCAGCCATAGAAACCATGCCAAAGGAGACACTGAAGCTTGATGCAGTCTTCTGGTTCATCAGATTCTGTCAAAGTGCCTAACCCATGCCAACATGGCAACTGGACAGTAAATGATGATGATATTAAAAAAGTATAAGCGTTAGATGAAGATTATACCATTCTTTCTCTATGCCTGTTTAGACATTGTTTCTTTGTTCATCCTCTGCAGTGGGTGTCATATGAGGGTCAGCTGAAAAGTTCATAGGCTGACTATCAAGGAGTTGTGAAGTTTATAATATGCATTAATTTCAACCCTTCTTATTTATAGTTGCATTGATTCTTTCCAGGTAAACTGATATCTGACTGTTCAAAAAAGACTTCAAATGTAGCTAGTGGTGACTTCTTTTGAAAATGGACAACAGTAGGTCTTTACTCATTGCTGTGCTGGTAGTAAAGAATATTTGTTAATCATGCATGTACCTTCTTTTGATAGTAGACTGTTATATAGTGAAAGTCTCATTAATTACTATGGTGACAACAGTCCAGTGGTGGTTTGTAGATAAAATTAGTTGGGGTGCTGTTTCAGAAAATTTTTAGCCATTGTTTTAATATTGTGTAAAAGGTAACAAGCATAAAAAGAAAATTTATTCATAAACTTGATCAGTTCACGTTTTAGCCACTGCCGAGTAGTGTGTTTAATTTGTTCACTGAACACCACTGCAAATTCCCATTGTTTTTCAAAAATTCCCACTAAATCACAAAATAAAGGGTGGAAATGTGCCCTATTTTTCAATCCTGGCAGCAACACTGAAGCTGGAAACAGGATAATAATCTAATTCTACACTTTATCACATTCAAGAATATAAACATGTTTTTAAGCACAACACATGTGGAATCAAAAAGGTACACTGTCTTTCACCCAGCACTGTTGTTCATGCAGTACTCTCTCTCCCCTAATGTGAAGCTTCCTATCTCGGACATGTGAGCATGCTCACAACAGCCAAACACTGTGTTGCTGGAACTGTAAAGCACACAGTTCTATACAAGGATTTTTGTATTTTTTTCATAAACTAGAGGATGGCTACTGACATTAAACTTAAGGATAATATAATGTACAAGTGTAAAGAAAGAATTAAAGAAAAAAGGACTCCTTATATTGAATGTCATCGATAACATCGAGTTGGAAACAGTGGGTGCTGCAGTTCCACAGTGCCTATACACGAGCTGCTACTGCAACAGTCTACCTATCTACCTATTTTTCACTCACACACAGTCTCTCTCTGTCTCTCTCTCCCTCCCTCGCCATATTTTTCTCTCAGCAACAAGAATGACAACTTGTTTTTTCTTGAAACAAATTTTAATTTTATCTTTCACACTCTCAGTATCTCACTGAATTTCACTCTCAACAGCAACAACTTGTCATCATAGTGAAAGTCTCTTTTTAAGGTTTGTGCTGTGTTGTGTTTATGCTGGAAGACATTCAGAAACACATAGACACACACACATACACACACACACACACACACAAGCAACCAAAAACATAACTATCACTTTTTTGAAGTCCGTGTTGTGTTGTGTTGACAGACTTGGACTCAAAATTCCTACATTTTTAATTGTTAGTTACTACGGTGATGTTACTACCTTTCTGTCTATATTTCACACGCTCTCTATCTCATTGTATTTTCTTCTCAACAACAACTTTTCTCCTTTCTTTCTTCCCCTCCTTCACATATTTATTGCGATGGACAGAGATCAGCTTCTCTTTCATACTGTAAGATTTGGCATCATTGTGTTATCAAGTACCTTAGCTCCCAAGGACACTCATGCTGACATGGTTGCTACATCAAGGGGATGATGTTCTTGATATATCAACAGCAAAAATAGGCAGTTGAATTTAGGCGGGGAAGGGAGAGTCTTGAAGATGACCCAAGATCTAGACATCTTGTAACTGCCACCACAAAGGAAAACATTGGTTATGTTCACCACATGCTAATGGATGACGGGTGATTGACTATAAATCAAATAGCCAATGCTATTAGCATATCCTGTGAAAGAGTTGAGAATATTCTGCACAATCAACTTTATTTCTGACCCCTATATCTGTCGTCTATTTTTCACTATATTTCCTTTCCCTTTTCTTTTCATCTTTTTACCACTGCCTCTGCCCACCTTTCTATTACTTCACCTCCCCTTCACAACTTCTTTCTTTGTACATCCCTCTCTTTCACTCCTTTACCTTCTCTTCTTCTCTACCTTAGTCCCTACCTCTCTCACATACCTCTTCTTTCTCTTTACATCTTCCTCTTCTCACTTTCACTATCCCTTCACCTTCTCCGCCTCACTGCTTCTGCCTCCTATTTATCCCTCCTCTTCCTTTCCTCTCACTGCTTCTTCTCTCTCTACATATCCTACTCCCCCTTCACTTTCTCTCCACTGCTACCTCTGCCCCACCCACCCACAGTATTTCCCTCACACTACTTCTTACTGCAACAATTCCCTTTCTGCATCATTCCTCCCCATCTCTCACTAACTCATGCCCCTCTCATGCATATATACTCCCCCTTCCCTACTACTTCTTCACCTTCCCTCCTTTGCTACCTCTGTCCATCTCACCCATATCTATATCTCTTTCACCACATCTATTTCTCTCTCACTATTACTTACTACTACTTATGCCTCTCTACATATCCCCCCACCTCTCTCTCTCTCTATTTCCAATCCCTTCAATTTTCCATTTCTCTCTCTCACTACCTCAGCACCCTACCTCCTATTCCTACCCACAACCATGCATGATACACATGAACTAACACAGACAAGCACTTCATTGAAATGCTACTTATTTTTTTCTTTTACTTCCTTCAGCACCACACCCCACTCTACCCCTTTTTTTCTTATGATTGAATGATTCTAAGAAATTTGAGTATCTTAAATAAATGAATAAATAAACTAATTAATCCATTCAATGTATGCATGAATACATACATACACACACACACACACACACACATATATATATATATATATATACACATATATATATGTATGTATAATATATATATATATATATACTCACACACATGTATACACACATATATATGTACATGTATATGTATGTATGTATAATATATATATATATATATATATATACTCACACACATGTATACACACATATATATGTACATGTATATGAATATATGTGTGTGTATATATATATATATATATATATATATATATATATATATATATATATATACGTGTATATGTGTACATTTGTATATATGTACATACATACATACACATATATTTATAAATATATACTCACACACACACACACACACATATATATATATATACATGTTATATATGAATATATGTGCATGTATATATAATATATATATGTGTGTGTGTGTATGCATATATATGTATATATATATATATATATATATATATATATATATATATATATATATAT
>NC_068985.1:84253985-84255978 GCF_001194135.2 Octopus bimaculoides
TATATATATATATATATATATATATATATATATATATATATATATATACACACAGTTCTTTAATGAGAGTGTGTAATTTATTTTTGCGATATATATTATTCTTCTTTTGATTCTACTTAGCATTTTTTTTTCTATTTCTTATATTTGTTGTTGTGTTGTCTTTTTTATATATATGTTTGTTGATTGTTAGGAACATTCCATTCTAATTTCTTTATTGCTTTTAATATTTTTGGAATTAATTAGTTCTCTCCGTTACGCAGGTTCATTTAACTTGGATCAATCCAGCTAAACCGATAATGCATATTTACAATGGTTATAATAATGTTGCTGATTTTGATGCTGATGCTTAAAGGTGTTGGGAGTTGTTATAATAGTAATAACAATATTGTTGATGTTGATGTTGTTAGTAATTGTTAAGCCCCAGGTCAGCTCTGATGAGTAGGCCTATGATGATGATGATTATAAGGTGGAAAATGAAGATGTCCAAAGGCTTTTTAGTTGTAACTGTCTCATCTTTCTCTGTGATGCAATGCACTTAGGATGATTATGTTATCATATGTCTTCCTTTTTTAAAAGAGTGATTTGCGGAAGCTTTAGCTGCTGTTTCTAGCAGAGTGAGTGGCCATGTAGAGACCTTCTTATTTACTCAGTGATATGTTGGCTGTGATGGTGGTGGTGGTGGTGGTGGTGGTGGTAGGCAGTAGGTATGGCAATATAGGTAGTATCAACTAGTGATGGTTGTAGCATTGGTAGTAGTACATTGTGGTGTTAGTGCAGGGAGATATGATTAGTTGATAAGCAATTGCAATTTCCTTAGTAGGAATACAATAGTCCAACAGATTATTTCCTATCCTATATTTGATAAGGGAAAGCTTTCCCAAAATATAATAAAAACATTAAACATCCTATGTATGGTTGTACTTAAATATTTTTCACTTAGCCTTTCTCATGCATTGCATAAGATCTTAAATATACATTTATATTTGATATATATACATATACATTTAATGTATGTGTGGGGTTGTGTGTGTGTGTTTAAAATGGATATAAGACGATGTTGATGATGATTACATCATTGTGAGTATGCTTGGTACTTTGCCACCATCTATATCCTGCTATCTCCCACTCTCTCTCTATTTCCTACTCCTCCTGCACTTCCCTTAGGTTGGGTAACTATGTACCTCCTTGCAGCAGCACACCTGTTTCAGTCTTCATTCTTTTGCTCTCTCAGTCTCTCTCTATATATCTATCTATCTCTATCTGGCTGGGTAACCTTGTACCTCCTCTACAGCAAGACACCTGTTTCTGTCTCTCTGTCTCACTATAACCTTTCATCATCTGACACAAGATCACCTCCTCCAATACCCCCTCCCATCTCAATGATTTTTGTATCGCAAGTTACTTGGTGACCCTCTCAGTGCAGGTGTCACTTAAAAAGCATCTAGCCTACACTGTAAAGTGGTTGATGTTCAGAAGGACATCCAGCTGTAAAAATCTTGCCAGAACTGACCTTGCCTGTGCTTGTACCATGTAAAAAGTACTAAGTCCACTCTGCTGAGTGGTTGATGTTAGGAAGTGCATCCATCTGTAAAAATTCTGCCAAAATAGTTACAGAGGTCTGGTGCAGGCTCCTGCCTGGTCAGCTCCTGATAAACCATCTCACCTATGCCAGCATTGAAAGTGGACGTTAAACAATGATGATGATGATGATGATATATATATATATATATACATGGAAAATGAATTTAGAACAATGATAAAGATCATCATCATCATCATAACATTCACTTATCCATACTTGCATGGGTCAGGCAGTTTATTGAGGCAGTTTACTGAGGCAGATTTTCTATGGCTGGATGCACTTTTTGTTGCCAACCCTCACCTGTTTCCAAGCAAGGAAATATTTCCCCATGGCAAAGTATGCTTTTGCCAAATGTATGTAGATATATGCATATATATATATATATATTTATATATATATATATATATATTT
>NC_068985.1:84256078-84257860 GCF_001194135.2 Octopus bimaculoides
ACACAATGGGCTTCTTTCAGTTTCTGTCTACCAAATCCATTCACAAGGCTTTTGTCAGCCCAAGACTATAGTAGAAGACTCTTGGCCAAGATGCCACACAGTAGGACTGAACCTGGAACCATGTGGTTGGGAGCCATGTGGTTGGGAACCAAGCTTTTTACCACACCGCCATACTTATAAACTTATAACCTTGTGTTGGATGTTGCATGGTGAAAGCAAACAGATCAATTTCTATACACCATTTCAGCTATTTACCTCATCTCTATAATTTACTCTCACTAATATTTTAGTTTTAAGTCTATTTACTCCTAATGTTGACCTTGTCATCACACCAATCTACCAGTAATACTGTTAATATGACAAAATCAGTTGTAATATTTTTTAACCAAAAGGCGGCGATCTGGCAGAAGCGTTAGCATGTGGGGTGAAATGCTTAGCAGTATTTTGTCTGTCTTTACGTTCTGAGTTCAAATTCCACTGAGGTCAACTTCGCCTTTCATCCTTTCAGGATTCAATAATTTAAGTACCAGTTGCATAATGGGGTCAATGTAATTGCTCGCTCCCCCCCTCCTCCAAATAATTCGAGCCCTCTGCCTAGAGTAGAAAACAGTATTTTTTAACCAAATTTGTACTAGCCACAATTATAAAAATGATATTAGGCATTGTGAAATAAAGAAACTCACTTCCCAACCGCATGGTCTTCAGTTCAATCTCATTCACTGTACCTTGACAAGTGTCTTATACTATTTCTACTATAGGGTCAACCAAAGCCTTGTGAGTAGGTTGGGTAAATAGAAACTGGAAGAAGCTTGGTGTGCATGTCTGTGTTCGGTCCCACTGCATGGCACCATGAACAGGTGTCATCTACTATAGCCTCAGGCTAACTAAAGCTTTGTGTGTGGATTTGGTGGATGGAAACTGAAAGAAGCCCATCGTATATATGTGTGTGTGTCTATTTGTGTGTCAGTGTTTGTCACCCCACCATCACTTGACAACCAATGTTGGAGTCCTGGGGTCAATTTCTTCAACTAAAGGCAGTGCTCCAGCATGACTGCAGTCAAATGACTGAAACAGATAAAAGAAAAAAAAAAATAGTGTCATTGGGCATAAGTTTTTAATAGATAAGTCACTGCTTTGTTGCATTTACATTTGCTGGTGTGACAAAGGGCTGCCTGTGCAAGACAAGCAGGACAAACCCCACAGTTTTTCAGTCTGAAAACCCCAGTTTATTGGGGTTTTCTTTTTTGTTTCTTTTTTGTTTT
This sequence comes from Octopus bimaculoides, assembly GCF_001194135.2. Classification (NCBI taxonomy): domain Eukaryota; kingdom Metazoa; phylum Mollusca; class Cephalopoda; order Octopoda; family Octopodidae; genus Octopus; species Octopus bimaculoides. The sequence continues at coordinate 84,257,341 of NC_068985.1, forward strand.
TTCTTAATGACAATTACATCTTTTACCAGTATATATTGGTGAAAAATATACACATATATGCATAGACTGTTTGGGATCATCTTTCATAAGTTTTATCAATCAATATATAATCCTTTTCTTACAGTATTTCTATTGAAACACACTGCTTTCATTGCGATTAATTCTGAAAATAATGAAGAATTTTGTAAAACAACTTTGCCATTATTAAACAGGTGGCAGGAACATAAATTAGTATGAAATCTTGATGGAAGGTTTTAGTTCAGATTAGAGTATTTGTATCACAGAACTAAGAGCAGTCTGAGGTGGGTTGGTATCAAAAGGGTTAATTTCAAAAGGTTTCTAAGAATCGGTAAATAGATTAATGAATTTGGGAATGCTAATGTCCCAGACTAAAGGTAAAAGTGTAAGTAAAAATATGAAAAATCTTTAAATAGGATTATCAAACTGAAGCATGGTCATGTTTTTAAAGCAGCATTTAGATTTGGTAATATAAGCAAGAAAATAAACTCTAAATATGAAT
>NC_068985.1:84258517-84259449 GCF_001194135.2 Octopus bimaculoides
GTGCTGGTAGCACGTGAAAAAACATTCGAGTGAGGTCGTTGCCAGTGCCACTGGACTGGCTCCTGTGCAGGTGGCACATAAAAAACACCACTTGAGCGTGGCCGTTGCCTGTACCGCCTGACTGGCTCTCATGTTGGTGGCACATAAAAGCACCCACTACACTCTTGGAGTGGTTGGCATTAGGAAGAGCATCCAGCTGTAGAAACTCTGCCAGATCAGATTGGTGCCTGGTGCAACTATCTGGTTTGCCAGTCCTCAGTCAAATCGGCCAACCCATGCTAGCATGGAAAGCGGACGTTAAATGACGATGATGATGATGATGATGGTATATATATATATATATATATATATATATATATTCTTTAATTGGCACAAGCTGCAAAGTGATTCAAAGGCCAAGTTTCCTGCATTGGCACTTATTAAAATTTGATAAGAGTCAGTGGATGAAACTCTTGTCCCTGAATAACTTTGTGACTTCTGTTTATTAGGGATAGTGTTATTAGGTGCTTAGGTGCTGGCATGGTTGTGTGATTAAGAAGCTCACTCTGATGGAACCTGGTTTAGAGTACATCCTGCTGCATGGCACCTTGAGCAAATGTCTTCAACAATAACCTCAGGCTGAACAATGCCTTGTGAGTGAATTTGGTACACAGAAACTGTGTGGAAGTCCCTCTTCCCATCTATCTATCTATCTATCTGTCTCTCCATCTATCTGGGTGAAAACCTTTGCGCTTGTCTCTTTCCTTTACTTGACAACTGGTGTTGGTTTGATTATGTCCTTGGCACTTCTGTAAAAGAGACCAAAAGAATAAGTACTAAACTTTAAAATATGAATTCTTGAGTCAATTTATTTGACTAAACCCTTCAAGGCAGTGCCCCAGCATGGCTGCAATCCAGTGACTGAAATAAGTAAAAGATATATATATATATAT
>NC_068985.1:84260194-84263599 GCF_001194135.2 Octopus bimaculoides
AAAAAAAGAGAGAGAGTGAGAGAATGAACTGGATTTAAGATTATCATGGATTAACTTACCATAAATTTCTTAAATTGATTCCAATACCCAACTGTATATTCCATTATGTTTCTCAAAGTCCCATGACTAAAAAATTATTCTGCAAAGAAAACAAAAAAGAAAATGATAGAATATAATAACAATAAATAAATTGACTAGGAAAAATATTTTCCCTGACCTACTTATGAAGAAATACAGGCACATACATATACATTTTTCTCTCTCTATATATATATATATATATGCACACAGACATCTGCATGCACACACAAACATAGTGTTCATACATGTATATATATGTGTTTGTGTACATGTGTGCATTCACATTTATGCACATCTTAATCAGGTTGCTACAAATTCATTTCTTTGACTTTTATAGAATTAAGGTAAAGTGTGCATTGACTTAGAAATGTGTGTGTGTGAGAGAGAGAGAGAGAGTGAGACTGTGTATCTCTGGATGAGTGTACTTATATATGTGTGTGTATGCATTTGTGAGTGATGCCTCGGTTGGTATTTCTTCTCTTAGTCACTTCACTATAATAACTTCCATTTCTTTAGAAATATAATCCAAAACACGCACAGCACAAATACACATACACAAACACACATGAGCAAATTCATACTTAAATGTTCACAAACACTTAATACTCACACATTTATATACGCATACATACATACATATATATATATATATATATATATATATATATACACAGACACACACACACACACACACATACCGTAAACATACATGTACATACACATGCATACAGTAATCCCACAGATCTATCAACAAACTTAATCCTGTCCTGTGATAATTAGTAAAATATCAGGTGAATTGAAGAATGAAAGTGTTTAAGAGAATTAGAGGAGAGAGAGAGAGAGATAGTTAGAGACAGAGATAGATAGATAGAGAGAGAGAGAGAGAGAGAGAGAGAGAGAGAAAAGATAATATATAAAGGAGATGGGTGAATTTCAAAGATTCTCTAAGAATCTTATTTACTTAATTTATCAGTTTGAAATTATAAGGCTGCTGCCACATTGCTGTGTTGCTAACATGCTGGCTAAGTGAGTTGATGTCTCAAAAAAGGGTGTTTTTTGTGGAGTTTTCATAGGTGAGGACACTTGATGTGGTGAACCCACATCTACTGAGTGGCATGTCATCAGGTAAAGCACAACATATAAAGAGAAGGTGGGGAGAGAAGGGGAAAGGGTAGCAAAGAGAGAAGACAGTGACAAAGAGAGAAGAGAGAGAGTGTCAGAGAGAAGAATGAGAGGGTGTTGAAGAGAGAAGGGGAGAGAGAGTGACAAAGAGAGGAGGAGACGGGAGAGAGTGACGAGGGGAGAAGGGGAGAGAGTGACGAGGGGAGAAGGTGAGAGAGAGAGTGTTGAATAGAAGAGAGAGAGAGTGTTGAAGAGAGAAAGAGTAACAAAGAGAGAAATAGTAAAAAAGCAGGTGAGACCGACTCAGTAACTAAGTCAGTGTTCTTATAAGAGCCGGCATAGTTTAGAAGTTCAATTGACAATGATTTGGTTTTGACTTTGGTCTTCCTGCCATGGCATGATTTTCCTACTGTAGCCTCCAGCTGACCGATGCCTTCTCAATGAAATTGGTAGATGGAAACTATGTGAAGACCTGTTGTGTGTATGCGTGTATTTATGTTTGTTTAATGTTGTATGTATGAACAGCATGATATAGAGATGAGTAGAGAGATTAAGAGTCATAGTAGACTGCCACTAATCCAGCAACCTGTAAAATGGTAAAATCAGTAATCCGGCACTAATTTCAGTTAGAAAACTTTCAAATAATTTAAAATTTCCCGGGCTGCCACATCAACTGGCCACTACAATTTGTTGGTGCTACTTGCTGCATAAACACACACACATCATTTGTAAACAAAGGCAGGCCTTTATGGTTTGGTTTTTTTATTCATTATTATACCATTTTCATTTTTAGTCCCAGCCATGGTTCCAAGGCATAATGGAAGGGCTTCTCATGATGTAAAGTGTAAACACGATACATTGTTCTTAAAAGAAAAAGTTGAACTGTTGAAAAAACTTGACAGCAGTGTGTCTCTCTTTTACTCTTTTTTACTTGTTTCAGCCATTTGACTGTGGCCGTGCTGGAGCACCGCCTTTAGTCGAGCAAATCGACCCCAAGACTTATTCTTTGTAAGCCTAATACTTATTCTATCAGTCTCTTTTTCCGAACTGCTAAGTTACGGGGGATGCAAACACACCAGCATCGGTTGTCAAGCGATGTTGGGGGAACAAACACAGAGACACAAACACACACACACATATATATACATACATACGATGGGCTTCTTTCAGTTTCCATCTACCAAATTCACTCACAAGGCTTTTGTCAGCCAGAGGCTATAGTAGAAGACACTTGCCCAAGGTGCCACGCATTGGGACTGAACCCGGAACCATGTGGTTGGTAAGCAAGCTACTTACCACACAGCCACTCCTGCACCTGTGAAAAGATTGTGTGAATTATACAATGTTGGATCTTCGACATTTTATGACATAAAAAAAACATAAAGACCAGTTACCTCGCTTCTTTGCTAACAGTGAGTAAAAGGAAAACAATGAATGTTGATAAAAGTGTAGAACTAGATCACGCGTCGATGAAGTGGTTTAGATTGCGTGAAAGTGAAGGTGCCGAGCTGTCAGGTGATCTTGTGAAGGAGCAAGCAAAAACATTCCATGAAGAACTCTGACTGAAAAGTGCGATTAGAGTGAAGGTGATAATCTGACAAAATCACTAATCCAGTACTCTCCAGATCCCAACAATGCTGGATAATCAGTAGTTATGGAATGTTATCTTTATGGAATGAGTAAAAACTTCTGTTACTTACCTGCTACTTTTAGCAAAGATCTCACATGCACACATACATATACATTCATACATACACAGACACACACAAACGCCCACACTATTTTCCTCTTTCTTACATCCCCCAGCACCATCAGTATATTGTGCTTGATCATTGCTATCAGACAGTATAGTTTCTCTCTCACTTTCTCTCTCTCCCTTTTGCTTTTTCTCTCCTTCTGTATTGACAAAGCTCAAATATACAAGAGACTGAGTCAACTTAGTAATTTTCAGAGTTTTATCTTCATTATTTCTTTGTCTTTCTTTTAGATTTCTTCAATGGATGTGTGTGTGTGTGTGTGTATGCCTGATAAATACAGTTTTATAAGAAAGCATAAATGATTTTATGTGCAGTTGTACCTGTGTGTGTGTGTATATGTATCTATATATAAGTCGTTTGTGTTTCATGTATGTTATATATAATATGTACACATGATAACATACACAATTCGTGAAATATATATATATATATATATATATATATA
>NC_068985.1:84264807-84265990 GCF_001194135.2 Octopus bimaculoides
TATATATATATATATATATATATATGTGTGTGTGTATATGTATATATATGTGTGTGTGTGTGTGTGTGTGTCTGTGTGCTGCTCCCCCGATGAAAAGGATTGGGTTGCAAGAGCCCTGTTTCAATTCCACATAAAAAAAGCCCTCATGCAACATGGCAAGCTCTCATGCTGGCACCATGTAAGAGTATTCATGCCAGTGCCACATTAAAATCACCCAGTACACTCTGTAAAGTGTTTAGCATTAGGAAGAGTGTGTAGCCATAGAAACCAAGCCAACTCAGATAGGAACCTGACTAAACCCTTCAAGGTGTTACCACAGCATGGCCACAGTCCAATGACTGACACAGATACAAATAAATAAAAAATAAATACTTGAAACTTCATTTGTGAATTGTGTCCTCAGTGATATTTGTTCTGAACCAAGTTACTGAAATACCCTTGTCGTACTTGGTGCATCAGAAATACAATTCATCAAGTGATATTTGCCTTTGAGCTTTCCAACCTTGTGCACTTTATAATTTCTTTCAGCAAGACCACCAGACGTGAGAAAACTGCTTGATCTTCTTGACAAAAAGGAAGGCAGCAGTGTGATCTTCCAAGTGAAGTTGGCTGAAAATCAGATTCATCTTGAACATTACTGTTTAACGTAAATCTGTGAGCAAGTTGTCCTTGGACACTGGACAATTATGTAGAATAGTTTCAGTACCTGAGTGCATCTTGGATAAACCTGAACATTGGTGTTAACTAACCTGCAAAGTCTATCTTGAATTGGCAATCCCTCTCAGTAGCACTGTTATGGATTTCTGAAAATTGTCCATAATTCTTGGGCTGAAAGCCTTCCAAAATAGGCACCTCTGTTGACCTTTGCAATTTATTGACAATCCAGAATCTGCTCAAGAACCTAAATGCTCTCTAGCCCACCACCAAATTTCTACAAAATGCAAGGGTTGCATACCTCTGGCTATGTTGCTTTACTGAAAAGGAACTGTGAGTACCTGACAGTAGTTCAGTAGCCAGGTGTGAAGTTTGGTATTTGCTTGACCCAGGACTACAGCTTTATTAAAGAGACAAGCTGCAGGAAAACATGCCTAACAAATGGCAACCATACTTCAGAATTAGAGAGAGGAGACAATCAATTTTATTGACCTATTTTTTGACTGGTACATTTCTTATTGACCCTGTC
>NC_068985.1:84266860-84267379 GCF_001194135.2 Octopus bimaculoides
ATTTTTAACTATTACTTTTTATGAATCTTACACTAAAACCAATTGGGATAATTGCTGGCCTTCAGAGAAGAAATCTTTAAAAATCTCGTGTGACTCTTTAAAAAATTTCAGGAAATAAATAAATAACTAAAATAAAGTTTTAAAAAATTTCAAAAAAAAAAACCTCCAGTGAGATTTTCAAAAATATGCTTGTTTTCATGTGTGTATCTTCATGTGTGTGTATGTCGTGTGTGTGTGTGTATGTCGTGTGTGTGTGTATATGTGTGTGAGTGTGTGTGTGCTTGCACAGAGAAGTTTGTATGTTTTTCTTCTATGAGAACTTTTGTATTTGTATGAAGATATGATACTATGTGATATAAATGTATGTGCATGCATACCTCTGTTCCTCTCTCTCTCTCTCTCTCTCTCACACACACACACACCCACACTAGCAGACACACACACATACACTCATATATGTATATATGTAAACATGCACACGTGCATGTGTTTCCACACTCAATACTTGTTTGTTATTGT
>NC_068985.1:84268552-84272670 GCF_001194135.2 Octopus bimaculoides
GTTATTCATTTTCTTTTTTCCACATTATAATTTATCATTATCACTCTCTCTCTCCATATATAAATATATATATATATATATATATATATATATAGATGATGATGATATATATATATGCAAATAAGTAACAAAGATGTCCAAGAATTAGTGCATTACAGCCGTTTCAGGCAGCTCCATTTAATTGATCAATGCAAGCATTACATCAATTTGAAATACACCGCCTTCTTCAGATGCATAAAAGATACTCCATTATAATCTTTTTAGCAAAATGGAAGTTTTTTCCTTGTCAAATTTAAGCACATTTGTCTGAATGATTTCTTGTTATATGAATGATATTGAAAGTGTTTCTCAACTAATGGGCCCTTTGATTCCTATTTTATTCTGATGGACTCTCCAAGGCACTCAGTGTTAAAGAAAAAAACCCTATTATATTTTCATAATTGAATTTTATTTGAAATGGCATAGAAATAATTATTAAAATATTGTAGAAGCTTAACCAATTTATTGCAGATGAATTTAAAAAACAAAATCTCATATGGACTGCCAAAGGCCATATGAACCCTAGTTGAGAAACACTGATTTAGTAGTTGTTTTAGTAATCATTCTATGAAGTATCCTTCTCAAGAACTCTCTGAATTCATTTGGACATCCTCTATCTCTGATTTCTCTGAAAAATCTCATACATATACAGATTGTATTAATTTATACAATGTGGTTAAGTTTTTCCCACTCAAACTTTGCTTACACATACTTTTTTCCTTTTTTACTGTGTTTATTGTGAATAAAGTCCTTATATTGCATGTTGACCCTTTTATTCATTTACTTTGACTGACATTATGAATATGGTTTTTTTTGTTTTTTTGTTTTTTGCAATAATTGTCCTATTCGACCTGTGAGATCTAGTTGACACTTTAGTTTGACTTGCAAAGCCAAATGAGTTTGTTGCCCCTATTATAAAATCCTAGTTCTGTGAACCACACCTAATCATTAAACTAAATACCCAACATGACACAGACCTGCCCCATTTGTACTGACCTGGGATTATACAACCACTGACAGAATTAATGAATGGTCCACTAAGCAGTTACTCTACCTGCCCCCCAAAACTTTACTCAAATCCAATGCCTTCCCTACTGAAAAAAAAGGTCAGAAAAAGATGAAAGGAAAAAGACTGATGTTGCAAGCTTCTTGCTGTAGATCTACACATTTAGTGCTGACTGGAAACTAACCAACAAACAGCAACAGCAACAACAATAACTGAGGTAGTGACAATTAATGAAAAAGTTTTTTTTATCGGAGAATCAACTGACATGGTGGATTGTCTTTCATACATATTTTATTTTCAACATTATTTTTAATTTGTCTTTTTTTCTTTCTTTGGATTAACCTTTTTGACACCAACCCACCTGGGACCCCCCCCCCACCTTCTTGTTCCCAGATACAAAATAGCCAATTTTAAAGAGTTCATATTTAAATTAAAACCTTCCATCATAATTTAAGTCCCTTTTGTTAAGGTATGTTCCAAACACCTGCTTCCTAATGACTAAGGTTAGTTATTTTTACTAAATCCTTCCGAAATCTTAATTGTTTTTCAGAATCAATTGAAGCACATAGTAGTTAATTTGAAATTCGGTTATGAAAGGGTTAATAAAGCAACTATTATTATCATTATTATTATTGTCATCGTTGTCATCGTCATGTTTTCAACAGTTTCATGCAAGTTTCTGTTGCATTACCAGGTGCACGTTAATGTTTCTGAGGTGCATACAGCATTGTATTTGGGAGGTTTTAGAACAGTGTTTGTATGCTACATCAGTTTTACTTTGTTGTATCTGATGTTAGTTTAATGCTTTGTCTGTTTGTTATGCAGAGTGTGTGCAATACAAATGGTGTTATTTTGTTGAGTGGTGTTTGTGTTTCACATGTGCTGCATGTGCCGTCTTGCATTTTATAACTTAATCTGCCATGTGTAGCAGTGATACTGTAAAGCTGACAAGGAATACATTGCCTTTTATTGGCAAGTTTGCATTGCAGAAAAAGTTACCTGTGTAAGTCATGTGTAGTGTCATAAAGGGAATTATATATCACATTTTATTAACACTAGACAAACAAGAGATAAGTATTATGTCCTATGGATCTTTAATATGTAGTGTTTTGTATTGGGCAGTACAGGGCATGCATTGTGTGCAGACAATACACTTGCTTTTGAACTAAATACATCACATAAAATGTTAGCTATCCTTTAACAGGTATGCCTTTTATGTTTTTATTCTGGACTGAATCATTAGAGTGTCAGTCAATGATTTGCAGTATTTAGTCAGGGCTCTTTATATTCTGAGTTCAAATCCTTCCAAGATCAACTCTTGATTTTCATCCCTTGAGGTTTGACACCAATCGAGTACTTAGGTCAATGGTATTGGCTAGCTCCTTTCCCTCAAAATTGCTGGCTTTGTGTCTAAATCAGTGAGGATAATTAGTCTTATGGGTGGATTAGCAGAATCATTAGAGAACTGAAAAAGTGTTTTGCAGTGTTTGTTCTGGCTCTTTCTCTTTACATCCCAAGTTCAAATCCTCTCAGGACATTATATAATCTAGCTATTGTATTCCAATGCACTTATGCCCTACTTCCACTGGATCTGTCATTCTCTCTCCATTGGGTAATTAATATTCCATTGCCAAGGGGTTCATACCTATCTTTCTAGAAACATTGTACCCAAACACACGTGGAGGCGCAATGGCCCAGCGGTTAGGGCAGCGGACTCGCGGTCTTAGGATCGCGGTTTCAATTCCCAGACCGGGCGTTGTGAGTGTTTATTGAGCGAAAACACCTAAAGCTCCACAAGGCTCCGGCAGGGGATGGTGGCGAACCCTGCTGTACTCTTTCACCACAACTTTCTCTCACTCTTACTTCCTGTTTCTGTTGTGCCTATAATTCGAAGGGTCAGCCTTGTCACACTCTGTGTCACGCTGAATATCCCCGAGAACTACGTTAAGGGTACACGTGTCTGTGGAGTGCTCAGTCACTTGCACGTAAATTTCACGAGCAGGCTGTTCCGTTGATCGGATCAACTGGAACCCTCGACGTCGTAAACGACGGAGTGCCAACAACCCAAACACACACTGACAATTTATATTTGAGAAGCACTTCATTGTACTTTCAGCCATCAATCCATCTTCACTGCCTAGTATTCCAGGCAGGGTCATGGGGGTTACAGTTCTCAGACACCTCCTCCATAAGGTTCTATCAGAAGTAACCATCAATGCACTTTTTTCCTGGGTTCCCAAGTGTGACTAACTGGGGCAATGGACATTATCCAATCACCTCACTCCTGGTCCCCTGTTAGGTCTCTTGCCCTTTGGTTGGGCTTGCAAAATTTGCTTCACAATTCTTTCCTGCAGCATGTACTTTTATACATGTTAAAAATACAGCTACAAGTTTTGCTAATTGGTTTAATCCCTTCATGATAATGTTTCTAATGAGAGTAGCTTGTTAACTATGTGTTTTAGTTAATTTTCACAGTAATGAAGATATTGGAGAAAATTTAGTAAACTGTCTATATATTGGTTATTATTGTTCCTTAGCTCCAAGTCATCTTTTATTATCAGTGAACTTGTAATTGAAGTTATTCAAACCATGGTCATTCCATTGATTTTCCATCTTTTATGGCATAATGATTCCTGAAACCTATCACTCTATGTGTCTTTTACTTTCAAATCCTGCTCAGGCCAAATTTGACACTCCTCCTCCTTGACTATGTATTACGTGTATATGCATAGCCCTTGACAAGTTTTATTGAAGAAGACAAGGCACAGGAGTGGCTGTGTGGTAAGTAGCTTGCTTACCAACCACATGGTTCCAGGTTCAGTCCCACTGCGTGGCGCCTTGGGCAAGTGTCTTCTACTATAGCCTCGGGTCAACCAAAGCCTTGTGACTGGATTTGGTAGATGGAAACTGAAAGAAGCCCGTCGCATATATGTATATATATGTGTGTGTGCGTGTGTCTGTGTTTGTCCCCCCACCCAACATCGCTTGACAACCGATGCTGGTGTGTTTACGTCCCCATAACTTAGCAGTTTGGCAAAAGAGATCTATAGAATAAGTACTAGGCTTACAAAGA
>NC_068985.1:84272680-84276622 GCF_001194135.2 Octopus bimaculoides
TTTGGTAGATGGAAACTGAAAGAAGCCCGTCGCATATATGTATATATATGTGTGTGTGCGTGTGTCTGTGTTTGTCCCCCCACCCAACATCGCTTGACAACCGATGCTGGTGTGTTTACGTCCCCATAACTTAGCAGTTTGGCAAAAGAGATCTATAGAATAAGTACTAGGCTTACAAAGAATAAGTCCTGGGGTCGATTTGCTCGACTAAAGGTGGTGCTCCAGCATGGCTGCAGTCAAATGACTGAAACAAGTAAAAGAGTAAAAGAGTTGCTCATACAGACAAGTTTCCTTCTCTCAACAATTGATCTTGTCCAAAGAAAATGTCACGGTCACAACCTTAAGGCCAGTACAACTTGGCATCAGTGTTATTGCAAACATCAGAACACAAAGGGCTGGAGCTGATACCATAGACATCTTGTCTGACCCTCTAACAAATCCAACAATTTAGAGTGGTACTTTTTATCAAGCTTGCTTCACAGCTACATAGTTTGGGGTTCAGTCCCACTGTATAGCAGTTTGGGTAAGTGCCTTCTATTACTGCCCTGGATTCACCTAAGCTTCATGACATGTGAGTAGATTTAGTTAACAGAAACTGAAAGAAGCCTGTCGTGTGTGCGTGCGTGTGTTACTGTCATGGAGAAATATTGCCTTTTCTGGAAACAGGTAAGGGTTGATCACAGGAAGAGCATCTGACCATAGAAAATCTGCCTCAATAAAATTTTAACCATCCCATGCAAGCATGGAAAAGGTTTCAAAGTGGTGGTGGTGGCAGTGAGTTAAATTTGACCTCAGCGGGATTTGAACTCAGAGTGCGGTAAATCAGAACAAACATTATGATGCATTTTATCCAACACCACCTACTACTTCATTGATTCATTTATTATTAAATGTATGTTAGGCAGCGCCAGCATAATATAATTTTTGTATTAGTACGTCCTGTTGATGCTGACCAACTGACATCCCAGAATAACATTGATATTACATTGAGATTTTAATACAGGTGTTCTCAGTTGGGTCAGTGTTAAAGTAGTTAATACAGATTCTCCTTAAATAACTAATTACATTTTGGTAGAATAATAATTTTAAAAAATATCATCAGTATCTCTATATTCCCTTGAAATTCATTTTTAAGGATGATTTTATTAATTTTACATTGTTACAATAAATCAAATGTCACTGATTACACCATTTCTATGTGTTGTGTGATACAGGTTTATTTTTATGTTATTTATTGCTCTCATTTGAGTTAATTATGTATGCCCTATCATGTATATGTGTCATATATGACTATAGCAAACATAGTATTCTTGTTGAATGATCCTAACTAGTGTTAAGTCTGTGTTTGTTGTTGATTGTTAAGGAAAAAGGATATTGTTTGTTGTGGCATCAGTTTGTTTATTTTCTTCCTATTTCTTTCCTTTGCTTTCTTGTAAAACAATAGTATCATTCTCCAGAGTTTGTTTTTGTTTTTTGTTGTTGTTTTCTTTTTAATTTTTATTATTTCCTTTCTAATTTACATGTGTTTATTTATCAAAAGTGTTCCAGGTGTCTTTCCATAGTGGTACAATATCAGGTGTCTGCTTAAACATTTATGCTATATTACATTGTTTGCAATTGTCATGCGGGCATGTAAATTTGTATGCAACATTGGTTTGCTTGTTCTGAGTTTTACTGCTTGTTTTCTCTTTATTTTTGGTGTTCATTGCAAACATCACGTACATTAATTTCAAATGACAAGTCGCAGCTAATGATATATTATCACAAACACTGAAAATTTGATAACCTCATTTACATAAAAAAAAAAACAAATGCATCTGAGATATAACATAATACTTCACATAGGATACAAATTCATGAACCATCAGCCCAGAAGTTTTGTAGCTAGTATGAATTTTTAAAATTTTTTTTAGTTAGGTAGATAAATAAACAATTCATTTCTGGTATGTAATGTAATATCTGAAACTGGATAAAGACACAAAAGCCACGTGCAGGAAGTCTGATATTCACATTATATTTAAATTCAAACAAAATTTAGTGAAATTTGTTTTTGAACATGAAGTATTAAAATAAATTTTAAAAAATACTTTTATTCAGCGTTGAGTGGTTGAGAAACTTACTTTACAACCATGTGTTTTGGGTTCAATCCAACAGCATAGCACTTATCTTTTATCTTCTATCTTTTATTTGTTTCAGTCACTAAACTGTGGTCATGCTGGAGCACCACCTTGAAGAATTTGGAGTTGAATGAATCAACCCCAGTACTTTTTTTTTTTGTTTTTAAGCCTGTACTTTTTTTATCGATATCTTTTTGCTGCACCACTAAGTTACAGGGACATAAACACACCAGCACCAGTTGTCAAGCAGTGGTGGTGACAAAGACACACACATGCACATGTGTGTGTGTGTATATATATATATATATATATATGAAGGAGTGTACACAAAAGTAACTAGAAACGTTCTCTGTGAGACAGGTCCATTGTAGTTCAGGCTTCTGCTGCTAGGAGCCACTTGATGCAACCCTCAAGCATCAGTCTGCAGACCAGCATTGTCCCCTGATGTCATACTGACATATGATGCATCATTGTTTTGCAGTACTTCTCTCCTGTTCATCAATTTTTGTGATGGCTGAAATGAAGGAACAATGTGCTTCCATAAAATTCTGTTTTCTGCCAGGGAAAACAGGAGCTGAAACAGTTGTCATGCTTCAACAGCTTACAAGACCACTGCCATGAGCAAAACACAAGTTTACAAGTGGTTTTTATGCTTTACGGATGGTTACTTCTCACTTGAGGGCCAACCTCATTCAGGGTAGCTGTTGGCCGACTGAACAAATGAAAGCATCATGAAAATTCATGAACTGATCTTGGAAGACCATCACCTAACAATTGACAAATTTGTTGATATGAATGGTGTGTCCTGGAGCTCCTGCCAACAAAATTTGGAGTGAGGAATTGTGAATGAAAAGAGATGCAGCAAAATTTGTGCCTCACCCACTCACAGAAGATCAAAAGCAGTCATGACTGAATGTGAATCATGAACTGAAAGAACAGTTGGAAGTTGATCCAGACCTTTTTCAAAGGTCATCACCGGTGACAGAAGCTGGTGCTACGGAATTTGAAGATGTGGAAGAGATGAAGAAAAAAATCGATGGAGGCACTGTGTTGCTTACAGTTCAATCCAACCACTTGTAACATCTTAAGCAAATTTGGACTGTTATAACTGAGAATTAAGTTGTGTCTTAGGAGTAGAAAAAATTTGGTAAACAGAAACTATGCATGAGTCAGTTTTACACACACACATGCACAAACATGCATACACACACATACCCATACACACATACATCTTATTTTTACTTGTTTCAGCCATTGGATTGTGGCCATGCTGGAGCACCACCTTCAAGGGTTCTGTTTAAAAATCACTCCAAGTTGTATATTTAAGCCCGGTATTCATTCTCTTGGGGGTTTTTTTTTGCCAAACCACTATATCATGGAGACAAACAAACCAACACTGGTTGTCAAGTGGGGATTGAGGACTAATTATAATAGACTGGAGGACAAACACACACACTCACACACTCACATACACATATATATAGAGAGAGAGACAGACAGTCTGACAGACTGAGACAGACAGACAGACAGACAGAGTCAACAAATGAGATCAAGAGACGCTCAATATACACATGTAGTAGCGCTCAAATGATTTGAACTTACAGGTGGAAATAGCATGAAAGTATGTTAAAGGATTGTTTTATATTTGTTACATTAAGTGACTTTTTATAAAATGCTACTGGTTTCGATGTGTATGTCCATTGCATCAAATATTAGAATTCTTTTTTTCAGTTCAATATAATTTTGAAACTTGACCCCTTGAACTGCATTTCAGACCCCTAAATAGACAATATATATAAGAAGAGATTCTAAGATGAAATTTCTG
>NC_068985.1:84276965-84279935 GCF_001194135.2 Octopus bimaculoides
TATTGTTTTTTTCCTAATTAATTCATATGCATATATATATATTAATTTATTTATTTATTTGTGTGTGTGTGTTTTTGTGAGTGTGTTAATGCCCACCCCCGTGACAGCTTGACAGTTCAACATAAGAAACTGATAGAATGAGTACCAAACTTAAAAATGTAAGTACTGGGGGTGATTTGTTCAACTAGACCCTTCAAGGCAGTGCCCCAGCATGGCAGCAGCCCAGTGACTGAAACAAGTAAAAGACAGATAACAAATGCATATATATATATATAAATGTACATATACCCATCTAACCATTAGTCTAGTCAACTATTTATCTCTCTATCTATCATGCTACCATCTATCCGTCTATTATTCTCTCTGGCATTCATTGTTATCATGTTATCATACATCCATCTTTGTTTTAGTTTGAATTGCAAATATTTACTGAAGCTAAACAGACAAATGCTGTATGGGTTAGAGGCAGAGTTTGTATGGAAATTGATAGGTTGAAAGTGATGATGCAGGTGGTGTTGAAGGACTGATTTCAAATCCCAAGATAACCTATTTTTCTTTTCCAATATCGGGTTCTTTTTCTTTTTAAAAAAAAATTCCACTTCAAATTGTTCTTCTTTCAAAATGTATTACACCTTCTTGTAAACTATTTCTTGCAGGCTTTCCCCCCCCCTCTCTCTCTCTCTTGTTGTAGTAGTAGTAGTTGGGGGGGGGCAGTAGTTATTGAACACATGTACTGCATGTTTACTTTATATTTATTTTCTACGTATATTTGGTTAATTTCAGAATGATGGAAGAATCAAAGTAAAGTAGTTGCTCTGCAATGTGCAATATTCTGATTATCATGCACATATCAATGATATCAAAGTTATCTATATTAGAATATAAACACATAATTACTCATATTGATACATATACAAACACATATACACCCTCACACTTACACACTTCTCTTTACTCTTACTCTTTACTCTTTTACTTGTTTCAGTCTTTTGACTGCGGCCATGCTGGAGCACCGCCTTTAGTCGAGCAAATCGACCCCAGGACTTATTCTTTGGAAGCCTAGTACTTATTCTATCAGTCTCTTTTGCCAAACCGCTAAGTTACGGGGACGTAAACACACCAGCATTGGTTGTCAAGAGATGTTGGTGGGACAAACACAGACATACAAACACATACATAAATATATATATATACAGATATACGACAGGCTTCTCTCAGTTTCCATCTACCATATCTACTCACAAGGCTTTGGTCGTCCCGAGGCTATAGTAGAAGACACTTGCCCAAGATGCCAATATATATATGCCAATATATATATTCTCAACACATTCCACAAGACTTGGACACATGGGCTCAGGAACAGAGGGTGCAGGGGTGCAAGTGCACCTCCAAAGATTTTGGGTGTGTAAAATCAAAATCTGCACCCCTACTCACTTTTACCAAATTTAGAAAACAGCGTGTAGAAAGGAATCTCTAAAAAGTATTTTAAAGTTAGGTATCTTCTTAAAGAACAAAGAACAAAAATATATAAATAAAACAAGAAGGCCTTGTTTGTAATTAAATTATGGACCTGGGTTTGCACCCCCATCCCCCACTAAGCAAATTTCGTTCCTGAACCAGTGCTTGGACAGGAATATGCCATTTGCTGTTGGGTTTCCTTGTCGGAAAACATTTTCTCTCTTTGGACAATGTGTGGTAATGAAATACATATTTCAGTTATGTAATGTTATCTGAGGCACTTGTGTTTCAGTATTATTCTGTCTCTTCAAGAAGAGATAGTACCCAGAACTCTGCATCTAAACAAGAACAGTTGTTCTTGCATAGCACTGTGGGCCAATGTCTTTTACTATAGCCTCATAGCCTCTGGCCAACCATGGCCTTGTAAGGGATTTGATAAACAGAAACTGAGAGAAGCTCATTGTATATATACACACACACACACACACATACGTGTGTGTGTCTCCCTGCCATAACTTGACAACCGATCAGATATGTTTATGTGCCCGTATCTTAGAGGTCCAGCAAAAGAGACCAATAGAATAAGTACTAGGCTTACAAAGAATACGTCCTGGGGTCAATTTCTTTTACTAAAACCCTTTGAGGCAGTGCCCCTGTAGTCAAATGACTGACACAAGTAAAAAAAATAAAAGAATAGATGTGTGTGTGCATATGTGCATGTGTGTGTGTTTGTGTGTTCTGAAAGAAGAACACTGTTGACAGTGACTTTGAAGTCTTGGTCAGTTGAGGCATCATCAGACAATATTCATGTTTAAGAATAATAAATTTTTCCTCAACAAAAGTATAGAGTACCCCAACAAATTAATGTAAAATAGTTTTTATTATAACCAAACATAAAAACTAGCATTATCACACACATACACACACACACACCTAACCTAGACCATGCTGATGATCAGCTCATCCGCTGTGTTATACAGTGTAAGATATGTTAAAATTCCTTGAGAATGCTGCAGCCAAAATCAGACTGTTTCTTAATGCAGACAATATCTAATGACATGACCATCAATGAAGACAACCACCAGCTAGTTTGTTTTCTTTTCCAATGGATGTACATGATGTAAGGAAGTCACTGACATTAAGTAGTTTGGGTCCCATGTCGCTGACAGTAAGAAAGACATTCCCACATGCTAAGAACAAGCCCAGGTTACTTGTAACAAGTTTCAAAATATTTGGGACAAGTGAAGTGAGCACTGGAAAGTTCCGAGGATGTGACTTCCTGAAAAGATCCTAGCTTTTCCTGGGAAGTTCTGTTCCTGGACAGCTCCGAGGAAGGGACTTTCTGGAAAGTTCCGAGGAGGGGGAGGAATTACTTCCTGGAAAGTTCTGAGGAGGGGCGCCCATCATGCTGCTGCTGAATTTGGATACTTCAATAATGTGTAACGGCACGCACATGATATCTTGAATGGACCAGCCGCTGGTCAAGATGTTCTTATAACTCCAATGTCCCTC
>NC_068985.1:84280884-84284391 GCF_001194135.2 Octopus bimaculoides
TATGTTTGTATATATGCAAATATTAGGTTCGCTCATGCCCCATTTGGTTTGTTGTTGTCTACTTAAATTGTATCACTGTTTCCAGGAGCAAACTGAAAACAAGACAAAACAACAACAGCAGCACAAACAAAAATTAACGAAAGCCCTAAACCAAAATAGCTCACTAAGACCAAAAATAAACAAATCAATCAATCGGTGTCCCCCGCAAATCCTCTTCCTTTTCCCCAGCTCCAATGAACCCTTGCTCTTCTTCCACCACTCTACCACTTTATATTTTATAGCATAATTTTTGTTTTCAAACAGCAAGTAACACATTTATGTTAATGTGTGTGTGTGTGTGTGTGTGTGTGTGTGTGTGTGGTCTTGTGCTGGCATCATGGACATGTTTGGCTGCTATATCATCTCTTGTTTAAATAGGATTACCTTTGCCTGTCTTGTGTATATGAAATATCCAAACGTATTTACTGCTCAGGCCCAACATCCTCTTTCTCCATTCCACTTCTAAGCACACACACACACACACACACATTCACCTTTTCTCTATCTATCTATACATATATTTATGTATGTGTTTGTGTGTAAGATATATAAGTGTTGTGTGGGGAGTGAAAGGAAGGAAGCTAGGATAAAGAAGGCTTTATTTTTCAGCTTGGACATAATTACACTGGCTAGTTGCATGTTGGTGCTCTGTGATATCAAGTGTGGGAGGTGGGGCAGTTGAGAGAAATAGAAACAGCCTATGGTGGTGCTGTTTTTGTTGTTGTTGTTGTTGTTGTTGGTGGTGGTGGTGTTTGGGTAATGGTCATATACTCTATCTGATTGTGATGGTGTGCTGGTATTTTTGGTGAGAGGTTGGTGTGATAGGAGGTGAATGGAGGTAAAATATTGGATGGGTTGGTAGCTCAGTTGGGTTGTTGTAGTGGTTGTGGTGATGGTGGTTGTGGTTGTGGTGGTGGTGTCTTGGATTGGATAAAGATAGAATTTGTGCATGGTTAAAAATCTCTTACATCAGGAAGTTGTCAGTTACTGTGTCTTAAACATTCACTGTCGCTACGACCGACCAACCCAACCAACCAGTGCCATCACTACCATCATTACCAGCACCAACACCACTATTAGCACCACCATTCATACCACCCACATCATCGCTGCTACCAATGCAACTACCGGCTTCATCATCACCTCTGCCACCACCATCATCATTGTCACCCCCCCACACACACACACTGCCAACACTCTCACCCATCATTTACAGCCACAACCATCAACACTAACAACATAACTTTGCAAGGAAAATTTCAGGTGTGAGGGTGGATAATATTGTTCCAGGTGGAAAGCAAGGAACACAAGGATAATGGTGCTGATGGTAGCCTAATGGTGACTATGGTGGTGGCAGCAGCAGTTTTGTTGTTGTTGTTGGGGTAGTGGTGGTGGTGATGGTGGTGGTGGTGGTGGTAATAGTTATATGGGGAGTTGAGGTGGGGGGGTTGTTGTTGGTTATCTTACTGACTGCCAGGCACTCTACCTGCCCCTTACCTTCACCTATTTACCAAAATACTAGCGCTTACCATCCTTCCTATTTCTTTTTCTATCCCCCCCTTCTCTCACCACCACCCCCATCTCTCTGTCTCTCTTTCCTTCTTTCTCTCATGCATCTCCACATTTGTTGTGTGTGAAGAAAGATATTGCGAGAAACTCATCTTTTAACAAGGAATAATTTGGAGGGGGAGGGGGTGCAGGGAAGAAGAGGAAAGTAAACCTACAGCTAAAATAAAATATACATAACAACAATAAAAACAATAATAATAATAATAATAGTAATAATAATAATAATAATGGGAAAAAAATCTACCTTCAGATTCTCATATATTGTAATGCTACTGAAGGAAGTTACATTTTTGATGTGTTGCATAAACTAATACATTTGAATACGTGTATTGGCAGTGACTATAAAACATGCATGCATGACTTTGTAAAGTGGTGGTGGTGATGGTGGTGGTGGTATGGCAGAGGATAGATGTGTACCTATGTGCTTGTAGTGTGTACTTACATTTGTATTCTATACTTACGTGAGAATAAAGAGGAGAGACTAACAAACTGCGTGTCTGTTTGTGTTAACATATGTGTATATGTATGTATGAATGCATGTATATATTTCTGTGTGTGTGTGTGTGTATATATAAATACAAAGACTCATGCACACATGCACACACTCAAATACATACACATATAGACAGTGAGAGTGAGAGAAAGAGGGAGAAGATGAAATGCCAAACATATCATCATCATCATCATCATCGTTTAACGTCCGCTTTCCATGCTAGCATGGGTTGGACGAAAATATATATATATATATATATATATATAAACACACACATACACACGCATCCGTGTACACTACACTTCCACGAGTATTTGCATATTTTTGTGTTTATGTGTGCATGTGTGTATATGTGTATATACTCACACAGTCACACATATATATGTATGTATATATAGATACCTAACCATGTAAATGCGCTTATGTATGTAAACATATACATATATATCTATATATATAGATATATACATACATATATATATATATATATATATATATATATCTGTATATTCTTATACATATTTGTATGTGCATGTATGTCTACATATATATTTATATATATATGTATGTATATATATATTTTTATTTGTATTTAAATGTGTGTCTGTGTCTCTGTGTATATATATATAGCTATATGTATATTTATATACATATATTTATTTGTATATATCTGTATATGTAAAACCATAAACATCTAATATGTTCGTAGATCATGCCATCTTCTTTACATGTGAAATAACACACCAAGAGAGAGAGGGTGAGATGCAACAACGCCAGTGAAAAACTACTCCCTTTAAAGCTTTATGCCTTCGCCAGAGCCAAGCCAAACAGAACCAGCAAGAAACCTTTACATCTTCTGATAAACTGACATAAAGTTAACGATTACTTCACATGGATTCATTTTGTCATGGGATACGCAACTATAGTTTGAAGGGAGATTTAATCCTAATCCTAATCCCAATCATAATCTTTCCACAATGATACATATACATATACCTTCCGTTATTATCTGTTATAGGGGGATGATATAATACACTTTACTTTGTATCTATCTTAGATAAGATATATGGAAATATATCATCGAGGAAATTTTGACCAGTTCGTGTCAATATTATAGATATGTGTATAAATATGTATGTATATATTTGCGTGTGTGTGTGGGTGTGTAAGTGTGTATATATGTATATATATTTGTACATACATAAATATCTTTGTATAATGCATATATCATACCATACACACACGCACACTATGTACAAATGTATATATAGAGAGATAGTTACATGTGTATATGTGTTTAACAATATATATATATATATATAAATTTATATATATTCATATATATATATATATATATATATATATATATATATATATATATATATATATATATATATATATATATA
>NC_068985.1:84285253-84290892 GCF_001194135.2 Octopus bimaculoides
GAGATTGATGATGACAGTGGTGGCAACAGTGGCAGTGGTGGTGGTTAAAGAAATGGTAAAAATATGTCTTTCAAAAATAAGTAACTGTTAGGTTCTCCATCTATTAGAGATAAACCGAAGATTGCAAACCTGGAAAAGCAGACTGAAAAGTGACTATGAGAAAGATTAGATAGATAGATAGATAGAGAGAGGGGGGGAGAGAGAAAGAGAGGGTGCATGAGAGAAAGAAAGACAGAGAGAAAGAGTGAGAAAGCATGAGAGAAAGATATACAGAGACACAGCAAAAAGAAAGATACATAGCATGACAGAGAGAGAGACACACACAACAAGAGAGAGACACACACACAAAGAGAGAGAGACACACACACAAAGAGAGAGAGACACACACACAAAGAGAGAGAGAGAGAGGCTAACTTTGATTGACTAGGTATTTCCCTTACAGTAAGTTTGTACTGAGTAACCAAAGCTGGATTTTTTTTTGATTTTTTTGTTTGTTTCTTTTTTTTCCTTCTTTCTGTTTTGTCAAAGAGAAAGAACTGCAACCACGCCAACTCTTTAACGTTTTGCATTTCGTGTCTTTGAGAACCAAACAAGGTTTTTATCATAAGTGAGTGAAGTTAGTCCAAACCAAAAATCTCAAAGATCCTTAGCTGTCATATTTCCACAGAGAACACTGACTTTGATGTCTGTGTTTAGAAAGCACAAATACACACACAGAACATTCCGTACATCTCTGTTTGTGTCTATCTATCTATCTATCTATCTATCTATCTATCTATTTATCTATCAGTCTGTCTGTCTGTCTGTCTATCTATCTGCCTGTCTGTCTGTCTGTCTATTTATTTATCTATCTATCTATCCATCCAGCCATCTATTCATCTATTTATCTATCTATCTATCTATCTGTCCATCCATCTCTCTATCTATCTATCTATCTATCTATCTACCTAATCTATCTATCTATCTATCATTTATCTATCATTTATCTATCTATCTATCTATCTATCTATCTATCTATCTATCTATGTATCTATCTATCTATTGATCGACTGTCTATCCATCCATCCATCCTACCTGCCTCTAACTTGCTCTCACATACACATGTTTACACACCCACAGGATCATAGTATATAAAAATTACGTTTGTGTTAATGTTGATGTTGTTGTTGGTAGTTGTGGAAAATTGTTTGTTAAACAGAATTTCAAAGCAAGTCAAGTGGATGTCGTTCATGAAACAGCAAAATAAAAAATGAGAAAGGAAAAGCTAACAGAAATTGAAAGAAAGAGAAAAATAGACAAAAGAAATTGAAATTTTATATAAAATTACAAGAGAAAGAGAAACTATATTAGAGTACATTATTCTCAGAAGAATATATACAGCAGTCACCCAATGGAAAATTATTGGTAACATGTCAAAAGACAAACCAAATCTGCTTGTTTGGTTATTTTGTCCTCCATTATCAATAGACATGAACTGATATAAAATTCTTCTGTATGTATAAATGTGCATGTGTTTGTATGTGTTTAGATATATATATATACACAATATACACAATATACACACATGTGCATAAGTGCACTTCACTAGACTCATGGCCCTTGAATCAATATAACCTTACGGTCAAATAATACATTTATATATATATATATATATATATATATACACATACACACACACACATATATATATATATATATATATATATATATATATAATATGTATATATTTATGTATGTATGTGTATCATATCTGTTCATCAGTTGTTGACTGGAGTTTGGCAGTTTTGGCAAGTGTAACAACACGACAGTATGCTAGTGTATTTAAAGTGAATTCTACCAGGGAAAGCTTTAATAAAGGCAGAACAGAACAAAACAACAAGACAGAGGACAATGTGTTTGTGGTACCATGGGATAAGAAGATAACAAGTGTACAAGAATCTCTGCAAATATTCAGAAACAAATTGTGTACAATAATTAAAGTTTTTCAACATCACAAATAGTATACGGAAGATAGTTGTTTTTGTAGTAGAGATCAAGAGAACAAATAGTAAACAGTTAGAGGTTTTTGACTGAAATGAATAAACAAAACAGCCAAATCAACGGTATTCATTTAACCAATGCAAAATGAAAAGAAGTGGTTAAAAATTGGGTGTAAACCCTTCGTCAAAAAGAGATGAGAGAGGAGAAAGTGGAGATGAGGTGAGTGTTAGCATCAATGTAGTGAAAAAAAGAGAGTATGTGAGGATAGGAGAGTACGGGGGAAAAAAGAGCTAAACATTGTGTGATAAAAGAAATATCAGATATAGGGGATGGAGACAGAAAGAGAGAGAGAGAGAGAGAGAACAAGTTAAGAGATGAGGGAAGAGAGCTAGAGAGAAAGACATAAGAATGGCAAATGGGAGAAAGAGAGAGAGAGAGTGAAAGAGAAGAAAGAAGAAAAGATTGTATGAAGATGAGATGAGAAAATAGGGTGCAGAGAATATAAAGTAAACAAAGTTGATAATAAAGTCAGCATAGTATTGCAAACAAAAAAAAAAAAGAATAAAACTAGAAAAGCACTTGGAGAGCGCAGACCTCCGCCAAACCAGCAGGAGCAACACTACAATGATGACGACGACCACGACGACGACCACCACCACCACCACTACCACCATATCACAATCACCACCACAACTATCCTACCA
Organism: Octopus bimaculoides; assembly: GCF_001194135.2. NCBI lineage: Eukaryota > Metazoa > Mollusca > Cephalopoda > Octopoda > Octopodidae > Octopus > Octopus bimaculoides. The sequence continues at coordinate 84,287,938 of NC_068985.1, forward strand.
CTATCACCGCCACCACAACCACCAACATCATCATCAGCAACATTGTCATTGCTTCCACTTAAACCACACACACCGCCATCAACATTATCATGACGGTTACCTTGACAGTCACTTTCACCACCACAACCAATATAACCACTGCAATACCACCATCACACAACTAACACTATCATCAACGCCAATATTACCACCATCACCTCAGCATCACACATCACATCGCTCCTGTCACCATTATAACCACCAATACTATTTCATCCTCCTTCCATACTTATCTCGACTATCATCATCATCAACACTGTCTCTGCTTTCACCACAATCGGTTTCTTTACGCTGTTGAAAATCCATTATTTGATTCTCATAGGACCAAGATTGTTGCAGAATTTTGATTTGTCTACAAAATGGAACAGTTTAAGGATAGAAACCAGGTCTAAACACAATAGCTTATAGACATCCTCTGAATGTAGTTCTATATAAATCTTTAATAATTTTTTTATACTTAAGACCATCAGAAATGAGGTCAGAACAGTACAGAGAAGTATTTTTTATCACAGACAAATGAATTTTGGAAGGGGATCCTTGCAAGTCTACCAGATAGATGGAAGAGCATTGTAGAAAATGAAGGAGAGTATATTCTAGATTAAAAAAGAACTTTGTTTATCTTAATTTCAAAAAATAAAAGATTTATAAAAAAACTGCATTATTTATGGGATGACCCAAGTATAAAGGAGATCTGGCTGCTATTTCTAGAAGGTCAAATGGCCACGTAAGAATGTTTCATTGGCTCAAGTGTGTGTGTATGTGTGTGTTAGTGTGTGTGTGTGTATGTGTATGAGTGTGTGTGTGTGTGTGTGTGTGTGTGTGTGTGTGTGTGTGTGTACATGCTTAAATGTGTGTCATTGTATTTGACTTGTGGGTTTATGCGTTTGCAGAAGAACATATGCATTTGTATAACATGTATTTCGAAGAATGTTCCTCTAAGTGTGTTGCCATGTATTTACATTTACCTGCAGGGCCATCTTAGCAGCTTTATTGGACCCTGAGCAAATCAATGCAGTGGGCCCTATAATACTTTTTATTGATAGCAATCTACAACATATATTGATCAGATCTGGACCCTTCGACCAGTGAAGACCCTGGGCCACTGCCCAGTGTGCCCATGCCTCAAGATGGCCCTATGTAAATGTCTGAGTATATGACATTGCATGACCAAGTAGTTAAGGTGCAGACCCCTTAATCATAAGTTTGAGTGTTTGAGTTCTGGACCAGGTAGTGCATTATGTTTTTAACCCTTTTGATACTAACTCGACTGAAACCGCCTGGGGCTTTGTAGTACAAATGTCTTGTTTTCATAAGTTTTGAATTAAAATCTTCCACCAAACCTTAGTTACAATTTATGTTCCTAACACTAGCTTAATGATAACTAAGTTATTTTTTAAAATTCTTTGTCATATTTAACATTAATTGAAAGAAACACAGAGTATCTCAAAATAAATCCGGTAACGAAAAGCATTAAACAAGGCACACCAATTTTCACACTGTTCCAATCTAATCAGCCAACACTGGATACCAACCTACTACTGGTGCAGCCCTCTCACCTTTGAGCTGACATATCCTCAATGTTCTGCTGGACCAAGGACAGGAAAACCAAGAGGCAGTCTCTGCCCAGTTGTGACTGTGTAGGCACAAGAAACAATTAGCAAAAGAATGGTACTTACTACCAAATATACATACTTGTAAGTGATGGCTATACTGCTCTTCATATCAGTATGTTTGTATCTACGTGTGCTCGTGTGTGTGTATGTGTGCACATGAACACAAGTGCATATTTGTTTGTGTGCCTACAAATGTGTGTGTGTATGAACGCACACACAAGTACATGTTTGTGTATGTTTGCGCGTGTGTGTGTATATATGTGTGTTTCTGAGTTCCGGAATCTGTGAATGTGGCCATGCTTATTTTTGCATTTAATTTGAGTTTGTGTGTTTATCAGTAACAGTGTGTTTGGATCTGGGTGAATGCTTGTGTAGTGTGGTTGTGTGTTCAAACATATGCAGGTCAAGTATGTGTATAACGTATGTATGTTTCAATTTCTACATATGTGAAGCTTCATACATGTATGTTTGTATAATTATGTGTGTGTGTGTGTGTCTTGTGTATATATATATACATATGTGTGTGTGTAAATGTCTGGCCATGGTTAAGCAGATGAGGATTGGTGACAGGAAAGGCATCTGTCTGTAGAAAGTTCACTTCAGCAAATTCTCTGTGACCCATGCAAGCATGGAAAAGTGGATATTAAAGGGATGATGATGTTCATGTTTTTTCTTTAGTGTGTGTGTGTGTGTGTGTGTGTGTGTGTGTATGGACTTATATTCATACTTAAATATTATACATGCTTATATTTTTGGCTTCACCAGGGATAGAATATCGATGACTATATTTGTACTTTTTTGTTCTTTTATTTTTCCTGCCAGAAAAATAACAAAACATGAAACAATAATGCTGTTTTCCTATATCTCTTCAGAACATATTCAACTTAAGATAACCTTGTTGCCATCAGAATTCTTCTTTGAGTGTTTTGTTTACCATTTCTATCTTGAAGAGATTCTAGGATGGGTTTGGAACAAGCTTTCCATTCTCTGATCTCTGATCATAGACATGGTAGATATTTAGATATTCTGTGTACTGTGAAAGCCTCAAGTTGTTAGTTCAATGGTGTCTCCTTTGTTCTAACAATGTGTGTTTGTGTATTTCTGCATGTATGTGTATATGTGTGTGTGCATATATATAGGAATGTATATGTATGAGTGAGTGTGTGCGTATGTGCATGCAAATATTTATATGTGTGTGTGTATATATATTCATATATATATATATATATATATGCACATATTTATATGTGTGTGTATATGTATATATATGTGCATATATATATGTATATATGTGGATATATTT
>NC_068985.1:84294767-84295434 GCF_001194135.2 Octopus bimaculoides
AAATGCATATATACATTCTTTGATGATAAAATATATTTAAAGTATAAAGCTTTGTATGAACTTTGTATTGTTACATACTGATTATCACACATTCTCTGATATTAAAATGAAAATGTTAAAAACAATGTATGAAAATACACATATGGAAAAATACATATACATATTCTTATACATATTCTTTGACAATACATATACATATTCTTATACATATTCTTTGACAATAAAGTTGAAGAGGAACTGACCTGGCTTTTTCCTCAATATACACAAGAGGAAAAAGCCAGGTCAGTTCCTCTTCAACTTTATTGTCAAAGAACATGTATAAGAATATGTATATGTATTGTCAAAGAATATGTATATGTATTGTCAAAGAATATGTATAAGAATATGTATATGTATTTTTCCATATATGTATTTTCATACACTGTTTTTAACATTTTCATTTTAATATCAGAGAATGTGTGATAATCAGTATGTAACAATACAAAGTTCATACAAAGCTTTATACTTTAAATATATTTTATCATCAAAGAATGTATATATGCATTTTAATTCTCAAACTGTTTTTTAACATTTTTTATTATTCTCAAAGACTTTTGATAATCTTTTTCTAAAAAAGTGAAACCGGTTAAGTAAATAAATATTTTTAAAAAAATAAGTGCATTTTCAA
>NC_068985.1:84296192-84307009 GCF_001194135.2 Octopus bimaculoides
ATATATATATATATATATATATATACATACATATATATATGTATATATATATATATATATGGTTTTATTAGAAGAAAGGTAGCACTTTTAACGTTTTTCATTACTTCTGAAACTGGTGAAAGAAAGGAAGTAATCAGTCAGTCAGACAATCATTCAATTAACAAATCAATTTATTTTCAGATTCATTCATTCATTCAAATAATGGTTTCATATTTTGGCACAAGGTCAACAATTTTGGGAGAGGGGGTAAATCAATTACATTAACCCCACTGCGCAACTGGTACAACTTATTTTATTGACCCCTCCAAAAGGATGAAAAGTGGAATTTGAACTCAGAATGTTATCATTTGTTCAAATATTTGTAACAAATTTAACTCCACTAAAAGTACACATTAACGATCCTGATGATGTCATTAAAACAGGTGACACTTTAAGTCTACCACTCATTGTGTGTACAACAATGTAATATATAGACAAGTATTGTATTCTGATGCTTACGCTTCTGTTTGAAAAAATGTGTCTAATCTCCCTTCTCTTTCCAATCATTCAATTATGCGTATAGAAATAAACACATTATAAAGTAGTGAGTGAGAGAAAGATCATAAACATTTTCGGATTTATGGCCTTGACAGGGCAAAAATGAACCAAAGATTTAGTCATTTGCTGTAATTCCTTTCACAATTATATTCAAGCGATCGTCTATCATTTAAATCTATATCCCTGTTCTCTTCTTACTCACCAATGTATCTAACAATCAGATCTGCGACTCTGAGGAAACCCTTTCTTTTGAGAATAGGGCCAATACAAGAACTAATAAAACAGCCTCTAAGTGGTTACTAAAACTGCTAGAAATAGCAACCAAATATCTTGTAATCCTTCAACTGTGAAATTAAATTTCTTCGTTATTCAAGTAGTGATGTTAAATATCTATCAAAATACAAAGTCAATATTTTCTTCATGTCATGTTGCCTCAATAAACTTAACATTTCTCACCAAAACATGTTCAAAATGATATTCCTTTTACAAAAGACAGATTTTTATGTAAAGCTGTATTCTGCAGTTAAGGGTAATGAAATTTAGAGTGGTTGTATCTGATTTCAGCAGTAAAAGGGCTAACCCAAACCATGACATTTTAGAAAAAGAAGAACACACTGGAAAATATCAATCTGCATACGCTATGACAAAAAAATGAAAGGGGGTGGGTTAGACATGGTTAGATTCATCATCCAGTGTAATGCAGCCATCAAAGGTCATTGACGTATTTCATTTGCAAGATTTTTCGTTAATAGTTTGTGAGATGCTTTTCTGCATCAGATGCAACTCATCTCCAATTTCAGGAGATTAGAACCATCTGAAATGCCTGGCCCAAAGACACAACCTTCCACCCAAACTGGGAATTGATCCTTTAACTTTACAATCATGAAACCAACAGCCTAACCACTAGGTCATGCATCTTTACTATAGCTGGATTATCTTTATTGAAAGGTCTGCTTAAACCATGAATGACAAAGGACTTAACAACAGCTATGGTAATGAGTCTAATTGATATCTCTAAAAGAAAAGGAAGAAGCCTCGAAATATTCACATGGACTTCTTGAAAAGAGATGGCCAAATTATTAGTTAAGAAGAGCTACATATATATTTTTCTAATTTAATATCATTTAATATATTTTAAATTATATTTATGATTAATGAAATATACAACTCCATAGGTTTATTACTCATTAAAGTATATTGGTAAGTGAAGGCACATAGCCTAGTGGTTTAGTTTAGAGCATCGCATTCATAATTATAAGATCAGTTTCCATTGCTGGACCAGACGGTGTATTGTGTTCTTGATCAAAGCACTTCATTTCACATGGCTGCAATTTTATCATCTGTAAATGATTTGCTACAATAGGTGGGAAGTTAATCCTGCAATGGACTGGCATCTTGTTCAGGAGTCAGTACTGTAATCTTAATCATTTACATGCCATGGGGACCATGTTTATTAGACCTAGTCCCCCGCCAAAGTATATTGTTTAACCGTTGATAGATTGTATTGAGTCTTCGTTTTTGCAGTTAATGTTTTAAACTCTGCTTTGTAGGATATTTAAGCTGTTTTAGGAAGAATAGTACTGAAATCCCATATCTTGATAGTTTCACATTGTAGCTTTGAGAATTTGAAGTGGCTCATAAGCCTTAGTTTAGCAATTGCTATACAAGAAATAGCAGCTAAATCTCTTTTAAAATCACGCTGTGTCATTAAAAAAAAAAAGATAGGCATACACATTGTGAATAAAGTAGTTCTCAGTATCTTATGTGCGTTAAGAGCAAAAAAAAATAGTATGTATGGTCATTGTTAGAACACCTTTTGATCATAAGTTTGTTCAATGAAGGATAACCCATGATTAAACAACAACAACAACAATTGCAAGAACATGATCAACACACAGAAAATATCCAGATGATTACAGACACAGACTGTTAGTCTTGTTCATAATGTTGTTATTCTTTCAAGATAAAACAAAGCAAATGAAATTAACCCATTTACAGACAAATTTATTTTCATGATGACACTTTCCTTGTTTTGATTTTGCAATAAAATTGCACATTTATTATCTTTTATATAATTTTTGTTTTTTTGTTTTTCATAAACTGATATCTCTCCATAATCATCATCATCATCATCTAAGCAATATCATCTCTTTGCTATCATCATGAATATCATCATCATCATTATCATCATCATCATCATCATCTTCTAAGCAATGCTTCTTTGCTATCACCATGAATATCTTTATCATCATTTTCATTGTCTAATGGATATCTCATGACCATCACCACTACCACCAACACTACCACCACCCTGTACATCATCATCTTTATCATCATCACCATCATAAGCAGTAGTGTCTCTCATGACTATTATCATCATTATTATTATGATAATAGTTATAATAATAAGAATTTCTAACAAGAAAACAAGGTTTGACATTATGATAGGAAGTGAGAGGATATAATTCATTTAATCCAATCTCATCTCCCCAAGTATTTGACTGGTACTTATTTTATTGACTTCAGAAGGCTTAAAATGCAAAATTGATTATGATTGGATATGAACACGAAATATACAGGGAAGCAATATAATTCATAAGGCTCTTAGTCCGTTGCTCTACCAGTTCTCCCCATAAAGTTGCAATATTAATTGTAGAAAAGCATTAGCATGCCAAGCAAAATGGTTAGTGACATTTTGTCCATCTTCACATTCTAAGTTCAAATTCTACCAGGGTTGATTTTGCCTTTCGTCCTTTCAGAGTTGATAATATAAGTACCAATTGAGTACTAGGGTTGATGCAATTTATTTACTCCTCCCCACAAATTACCAGCCTTCTGCCAAAATTTGAAATCAGTATATACAAGAGCACTCAGAGAGCACAAACCTCTACCAAGGTAACACCAACATCCTCTCAAAAATTAGTCGGAGGTGGTTTTTTAAAATGAGATTATCAGATATAAACTCAACTGTTCTCACAAACGAGAAAACTGAAAATGAACCCGACTGCTCTCAAAAATTAAGTAAAAAACCAGCTAAATAATCGAGAATCCTTGTCTGGTACCAGATCGGTCCCAAAATCTAATCAGTTTGTGCCAGTCATGAGACCAAATATCCCTGAAAGTTTCATCTGAATCCATCCAGCGGTTCTTGAGATATCTTGTCCACGGACAAACAAACAAACAAACACAACTGAAAACAATGCCTATACTTTCGCTAAGGCAGAGGTAATAATAGTAATAAGGCAGTGAGCTGACAGAATCCTTACCCTGCTAGACAAAATGCTTAGCAGCATTTCATCCATCTTTACATTCTGAGTTCAAATGCTGCCAAGAGTGACTTTACCTTTCATCTTTCAGAGGTCAATAGAACAGGGACTGATGAAATCAGCTTACCCACTCCCCAAAATTGCTGGCCTTGTGCCAAAATTTGATACTAATGTTAATAGTTGTAATAGAAGTAGTAATGTTTTCTGAATTAGGCACAGGATCAGTAATCTTAAAGGCAGGGGTTACTCAGTACCATCAATCTCAGTACTTATTTTATCAACCCCAGGGGGACGAAAGCCAAAGTGTTGGAATGAATACCACAAGGCATTTTGTTTAATCCTCTAACGATTCAGCCAATCAATGCCTTTAAAACTGTGCTTACAGCTTACAGCACTTAGGTTTCTGAAATGGTCACTAGTACTAACTAGACTCAACATTTCTTGACTCCAGTGATCAGACCAGAACCGGTGTTTCCTTTATAATATTCTTTTGCTCTTTTTACTTGCTTCTGTCATTTGACTGCGGCCATGCTGGAGCACCACCTGCAAGTGTTTTTTGTCAAACAGTTCGATCCCAGAACTTATTTTTAAACCTAGTACTTATTCTATCAGTCACTTTGTCAAACCGTTAACTTACAGGGACATAAACACACCAACACTGGTTGTCAAGCAAATATGGGAGGGGAGACAAATGCCGATACAAAGACACACACACATAGATACACACACACACACACACACACACACACACACGCTTCTTTCAGTTTCCATCTACCAAATCCACTCACAAGGCTTTGATCGTCCTGAGGTTATAGTAGAGGACATTTGCCCAAGGTGTCATGCAGTGGGACTGAACCCAGAACCATGTGGTTGGGAAGCAAGCTTACCACACAGCCACATCTGTACCTATTATGACCACAAACCCCTATTTTTTTTTTTTATAAGATAGGTGCAACACTAGTTCTTGAATGATACATGATTTTAGTAACTCTGGAAGAATAGAAATTTACAGATGACCTTAGCTGGATTTGAACACAGAATGTAAAGACCTGGAACAAAGCATTTTGTCTGACACGTTATTGATTCTGCTAATCCACAGTAGTAGTAGTAGTTGAAGTAGTAGCAGTGGTGGTAGTGGTAATGATTTCTTGTATTGGCCACAAGGACCCAAGATCTTGAAGACAATACAAAAATGAGATACAAGAATACAAAGATAGGATTCAGTTCTCTAACAGGGACACCAGGCCGCAAATGTTTCGAGGGGAGGGGTATAATCAATTTATTCTCACTCTCCTAATTTCAACCTCTCTCCCGCCTTTTTCATTCCTCTCTGTCACTTTTCCTGTCTGCCTCCTTCTTTCTCCTTTCATTCCTCTCTCACTCTTCTGTTTCTTTTCTCTCTCTTTCTCTCTCTCTTTCTCCTTCATTTGCTCCTCTCTATTCTAATCTTGCTAACACTTCTTTATCCCTTCTCTCTCACCTGTTTTAATCTCACATGCTCCCTCCTATGTTTCAATCAATCTTTCATCCACATAAAAAACATTCTCCTTTTCTATTCTTTCTTTTCAATTCTAACTCACACTCAATCTATCTATCTATCTTTTCAAACTACCCCTCTCCACTTTTCTCTTCCATTTTAATATCTCATACACACACGCAACCTCTCTCTCTTTCTCTCTCTCTCTCACGCATATTCAATCTCTTTTTTACATCTCATATACATACAGACTATTTCTCTCTCTTTCTCATTTTCTCCCTCTTTCCTTCTCTCTCTTTTTTCTCCCCTATTCTGATTCAATCTAGTTTGAACCAGTTCATTCATTTAACTGTAGTTCTCTGAAGTCATTCTCAACTACCCTAGGAGACCTCAATAGGGTTAGAAGGTTGTCGTGTCTCATGGGTGGAATATGCAAAATTCAAAATTATAAATAACACGAAAAAAATTAAATATATATATATAAACAAAAGCACAGCAACAAAAAAAAAGTTTAAATGGTAAAAAATAGAAAGGAATGATGAAATTAATTTGTTTATTTATTATTTCACTCATTCATTCATTTATTCATTATTATTATTATTATTATTATTATTATTATTATTATTATTATTATCATTATTATTATTATTATTATTATTGCTCTTGTTGGTATTCATGTATGAGTCTATGTTAAAATTTCAGAAAATATTTCTGAAAAGAATATCTTTGATATAATGACTTTTTTGTACACACATGCACACACACACACACACACACACACACACACACACATTTATGTGTATGTGTGTGTATATTCATACACTCGTATCTGTATATACATTTGTATATATATATGTGTATATATAGTGTACACACTCAAGTGCACATACATTTATGTGTGTGTGTGTGTATTTATGTATATGTATGCATGTATATACACACACATATAGACAAATACACATACATACACATATATATATATCCACATACATACACATACTTTACTGAAATATCACTTTTTTTTCAATTTTATTTATATAATTTTAATTTAAAAATATGATCTGTCTTTTAATGTAGGATATTCTCATATACTCTTTTTTTTTTATTCGTGTAATTTTTTTTTCCTGTCGTTTTCAAGCTTAGATTTAACAAAGAAACTATCACTTTTAACTTTATATGACTATGATGCTTAGTTAAATTTTTGAATTAAAATAAAAACATAAATATAAAAATAGTAATAATAATAATAATAGTAATAATAAATCGTTTTTTTCTTTTATTATTCATCTTCTTTACCTCTCATTTTCATTTTTTTCCCCCATGAAGAAATAGCATCTTTCTTGTCTCTTTGTTCATTTGTTTTGTTATTAGGGTATATTTTTGATTATTTTTTTCTTTTGTAAAGTACAAAAATGGAAAGAAAACAACAAAACAATAGTTATAAACACTACAATCACCACCATTAGCAACAACAACATTGACCAAAACAAAAATAACAAGGTACTGTGCGTGTATATATACATATACATGCACACATACATATACATATATATTCTGTAAAATCAATCTATGTAAAATCACCCTCTAAAATAATATATATATATCCATACACACACACACATTGATATATCCATACACACACATATATATATACATAATATATTTATATATACAACACATATATATGTATATATATATATATATATATATACATCTATGTACATATATATATATATATATATATATATATATATATATATATATATATATATATATATATATATATATATATATATATATATATATATATATATATATTGATATATCCATACACACACATATATATGCACACACAGATATATCTATATACATATGATATAATATATATGTATGTATATACAATACATATACATATATATGCATACAATATATATGTACATATATATATATACAATATTATATATATGTACATATCTATGTGTATATATATTTATTTATGCATATATATGTGTGTGTATATATAAATATATACACACACAATGTATATATATGTATGTGTGTATATATATATATATATACATATATATATATATATATATATATATAATGATTTTACAGAAAATAATTTTTCAGTGAAGTTTTAGTGTTACACAATTAGGACAGGACTTTTCGTGTTCAAAGTAACTTAATTTGTTTTCTGATATTTCCAGTCATTTGATTGTGTATGTGTTTGTGTGTATGTGTGTGTATATGTGTGTGAGAGAGAGTGTGCATGCGTGTGAGTGCGATGTTTATCATTGTTACGGTTGGTAGACGAAATAGTCATGCTTATATATTCTTTCTAACAGAATTGTTGAAGGTTGTTCATACTTTTTTTATATATATATAGATATAATTTAAATTTTATTTTTTCTTAAAAAAGATAACTGAAACAAATATGAAATCAACATTCTGATTTTTAATTCAAAACAACAATAACAATTATAGCCATAATAGACAAGGTAATAAAAAAAAATAGCAGTGTTGATATTTTGGTCTTACTGTTTGAAAGAACGACTGCAGCAGCGCCAGCAGCAACAGCAGCAGCTGGCATCTACTGCTGCAGCAGTAAAATGAAAATATTTATAAACAAACAAAGAAATAAACAGAAGAGTTCTTCTACTTCAACTACAATTACAATCAACACCTCCACCTGCACCAGCTCTCAGTACCAATATTTGTTCCTCACTCTTTAATACCAATATTACCTTCATCTCTTGTGCCCAATATTTCACTGCTTCTTAATACCAACATCACTTTCAGCTTTTAATAGCATCTCACCTTGCTCCCTTTTATACTAATATTACCTTAATCTCTTTGTACCTAAGTTGCATACACCTGTAAACATCAACCTTCAACTTCAGTCCTTAAAAAGAAATTCACATCCACCTGTTTCGAATTAAGACTAGCAAGTTCAGGGGAAGGAGCTAAGTCAATTATATCGATCCCAGTGCTCAACTGGTACTTGTTTTATTGGCCCTGAAATGATGAAAGGCAAAGTTGACCTCAGTGGAATTTGAACTCAGAACGTAAAGGCAGATGAAATTCCACAAAGCATTTTGCTTGGCATGGTAACAATTCCGCCAGCTTGTTGTCTTCTCACCTATTAATATTAAAATCATGTTCACTACTTAACACAAAATTCACATTCACCCCCTTAACACCAACACCACTGCTACCATTTTAAAACAATAAAAAAGGTTAAAAGCCCTCTTTAGTCATGAATAACCATGGGATTGCACCTAGAAAGATACTCTCCAAAACACAAGTTCAGGCAAGGTTGTTTATAGAAGACTAACAGTTGCCCATGCATACCAGTTTCCCCTCTCCATACCACCAATATTATCCAAGGGAAAGGCAAAGGCCAATACAGCTTGGCACCAGTAATCACAACTCATTTCTACAGCTGAGTGAACTTGAGAAACATGAAATAAATTGTCTTGCTCAAGAGCACAACACAGAGCCTGGTCTGAGAATTGAACTCACTACCCCATGATTGTGAGCCCAATGCTCTAACCACTTTTATAATACTATCCCTAATAATAATTTTGTAATGTAGGTAGGTACAATGACAAAAATCTTAAGGAAGAGAGTTATCAGTTTAAATTTATCCCAGTCCCTAACTGGTACTTTGTTTTATCAACTTGGAGGAATGGAAGGCCAAGTCGACTTGTGTGGGATTTGAAGTCAAAACATGAAGAGCCGTAACTATACACTACAAGTCATTTGATACAATGCTTTAACAATTCTACCAGTGCATGCACTTAACAATAGTAATAACAAGAGCAGTCAGAGAGTGCAAGCCTCCACCAAGACAGCACTAACGTCCTCTGAACAATTAGCTGGAGATGATTTTTAAAATGAGATTACCTGAAATAAACTCGATTGCTGTCACAAGTGAGAATGCTAAAAGTGAACCTGACCACTCTCAAAAACTAAGTAAAAAAACAGGAAAAATAATCCAGAATCCTTGTCCAATACTTGATCGATCCCAGTGGTAGTCATGGAATGTGAAGGTGGCTGTAGAAAATTTAGTAACAGTGATAAATAGTTTATCCTTATCAAATACAAGCCAAAGTTAACAAATTCACCATTCACAATAGTTACAGCCTAAATGGAGATAATTGAAAAAGACTTTAAAATTAATGTTAGATTGTAAAGTAAAGTAAATATAATAAATAATCCAGAATACTTGTCTGGTTCCAGATCGAGCCCAAAATCCAATCAGTTCATGGCAGTCATGAGGCTAAACATCCATGAAAGTTTCATCCGAATCCATCCAGCAGTTCTTGAGCTATCTTGTCCATGGACAAACAAACACAACTGAAACAACACTGCCACCTTCGCTAAGGCAGAGGTAATAATAATAATGATTTAAAATTTTGACACAAGGCCAACAACTTCAGAGTGGGGAGTTAAGTCGATTACATTGGCCCCAGTGCTCAAATGGTATTAATATTATTGACCTTGAAAGGATGGACTTTGAACTCAGAATGTAAAGTCAGACAAAATGTCACTTAACATTTTGCTTGGTATTCTAATGATCTTGCCAGCTCACTGCCTTAATAGTAATAATAATAATAACCCTTTCTACTAAAGGCCCAAAAGGATGAAAGGCAAAGTCGATTTTGGCAGAAACTTCATAATAATAATAATAATAATAATCCTTTCTACTAAGGGCACAAGGCCTGAAATTTGGGGTGGGGGGGGGGACTAGTTGATTACATCAAATGGTATTTGATTTATCAACCCTGAAAGGATGAAAGGCAATGTTGACCTCGGCAGAATTTTAATAATAATAATAATAATAATAATAAAAATAGTAATAACAATAATCATTTCTTCTATTGAAGGCACAAGGCCTGAAATTTGGAGGGAGGGTACCAGTTGATTACATTGACTCCAGTGTTTCACTTGTACTTAATTTACCGACCCCAAAAGGGCAAAAGGCAAAGTTGACCTCAGCAGAATTTGAACTCAAAACGCGAAGACGGACGAAATGCTGCTAAGTATTTTGCCTGGTGTGTTAATGATTCTGCCAGCTCACCACCTGAAATTAATAATAATAATAATGATAATAATAATCCTTTTTAGTATAGGCACAAGGTGTGAAATTTTGTTGGGTAGTTGATTGTATCATTCCCATGGTTCAACTCATATGTATTTCATTGACCCCAGTAGGATGAAAAGCAAAGCTGATCTTGGTGGAATTTGAACTCAGAACATAAAGGTGGAATAAGTGCTGTTAGGCATTTTAGCTGGAGCTGAAACAATTCTGCCAGCTCACCACCTTGTAAAATAATAATAATAATGATAATAATAATAATAATAATAATTAATTAATTCGTTTTATTGGCCACAAGGGCTAATATCAATTAAAAACATATAAGGACAAAGACAGGACGAAGGTTACAAAAGGTTTTGTCCAAAAAGGTAGGAAAGTTCGTCTAAACAGAGGAAGAAAACGGAGAAAGATATAATAAATAAATAGATAAATA
>NC_068985.1:84308242-84322070 GCF_001194135.2 Octopus bimaculoides
TAATAATAATACCACCCAATATCACCCAATCTGAAAAAAACATCTGAAAACCTTAGAAATACCCTACACTCCAAAAGCATTGCAAAAGTTGGCATTACTTGGAACTGCACACATATCGCATTAAGTACTAACTGTCTGAGGTCCTTGTTGTGACTCGACAAACAGTACTAATGCCAGGTAGACACAATATCTTCAATCAACAACCTCATGATATTGTATACTGTGCGACATCTATAATAATAATAATAATAATAATAATAATGATGATGATGATAATAATGATAATAATTGTTTCTAATACAGGCACAAGGACAGAAATTTGAGGGACAGGTATTAGTTGATCACATCAACTCTAGTATTTAACTGGTAGTTTATTCTGTTTTATTGATTCCAGAGAGATGAAAGACAAAGTTGACCTTAGTGAGATTTGAAACTCAAAATGTAAAGAGCTAAAAATACATACTGCAAGACATTTTCTCTAAGACTACTAATTCTACCAATCTGCCCCCCCTCCCCCTGTCCACCTCCATTACCATTAATAGTAATGATAATAACATGATCATCACATTCAATGTAACCTATATCATCATTGCCACTACCACCACCAGTCATCTACTAATCACAAACCAATGATTATTACTTTAATTACTACCATTATGATCACTAACATTACATTTACTAATGAAATCACCTACAATCCACTACTTTATCACTACTAGGATAAACATTGAGGACAACAACTAAAACAGCAATAACAACAATTTCAAGCACAAAACTACACTTTCAATTATCTCAATAGTAAACATGTAATAAAATAGTGCATATAACCACAAGTTGCACCTACATAAAAGAAGGAAATACTCAAAATGTAGGACCACATGCATTAGGACTCCGCCGCAAAGCAATTAAATAGATCTAGAATGGCCCCTTTTGTTACTACAGCAGTATGACTGTGAGGGAGCAAATAGTTGCTCAGTTGCTTGAGCAGCTAAAAATAGTAGCCAGATCACCCACAAACTATATCCCATTGCTTTAAGAAAGAAAGGGACATTTTTTACATTATTTACAATTGAGAGACATTTGTCCTAGTCTTCGTTGTTAACACATTTCGGCTGATATACCTTCCAGCCTTCATCAGGTGTCTTGGGGGAAATTTCGAACCAGGGTTCTCATTCCTAAGGTATTTTCCAATGTTGTTGTTGTTATTATTATTATTATCATTATTATTATTATTATTATTATTATTATTATTATTCCGGTCACTGCCTGGAATTGAACTTGGAATCTTGAGGTTAGTAGCCCATGCTCTTTACCACTACAGCATATGCCCAGACATATGGCATAGTGGTTAAGAGTGCGAGGTACTAACCCCAAGATTCGGAGTTTGATTCCAGGCAGTGACCTGAATAATAATAATAATAATAATAATAATAATAATAATAATAATAACATTGAAAAATACCTTAGGAATAAGAACCCAGGTTCGAAATTTCCCCAAGACACCTGATGAAGGCTGGAGGGTATATCAGCTGAAATGTTGTGTTAACAACAAACAAGATGAGGACAAATGTCCGTCAAATGTAAATAATGTACATAATTCCTCATTTCTTAAATATAGAACTGTAGAAAGGGACATATCAGATTATATAGTTTTAGACATAAACCTCAGTAGGTGAAATGGTCATATCTGGAATACTTTTGACCATATGTGTGCTCAATCAGAGTATACTGGGGATAGGTAACAATAACAACTACAACAGCTTCCTAAAAACACTAAAAATAGGATTGCCCCATCAACACTACCACTAGGCTCAAATTAAATACTTAGAAAAACAAAACATTTTTTTAGTTGTTGGATTCAGAGGAATGGGTAGTACCCTTGGTCTTTCTGACCCTCCTTGACCAGAGAGACTGATGCCATTAATATTCCTCTTAAAACCCTTTTAGGTGAATACCCACAAGAGAAAATATATGCAGGGCATGAATTCTGGAGGGCTAATGTTGTCAGAAGGATTTATCTCAATATTTAGCACATAGAAGGCAGCAAGCTGACTGAATTGTTAGCACACCAAGCAAAATGCTTGGCAACATTTTGTCCATTTTTACATACTGAGTTCAAAATCTTCCAAGGTCAACTTTGACTCTCATCCTTTCAGGGTCAATAAAATAAGTACCACTTGAGTACTAGGGTTGATGTAATGCATGTCCTGACACATCTTTCCCATCATCTCTCACTATCACCTTCCTTATCTAACTCACACTACTTTCTTTCCCAACTGGAGTAGCCATGTATATACAGCGAGACACCTATTTCTGTCCCTCTATACCTTTAATCTCTCAACTGGCAGAAAGCCATCACACCAACTAAATGTCTTAAGGCGGTACCTCCATATAGCTGCTGTGCAATGACTGAAACAAGTAAAAGAATAAAATAATAAAATGCAAGAATTAAATTTTAAATCATGGAAAAGTTTGATCACAGCAAAAACAAAGCTTAGAAGATAACCATGCTTTAATGAGTCAATGATACAAACTATTTTGGGCAATAGGATCAAGGTAAAGTCACACGTGCATCATTAGTTATGCAACATACTAGTAATCAAAGTCCAGTAATGGCTGTGATGGAGGATCTATTAATATTTTGGTTGGAAGATTGTAATCAGAAGTGAATTCCTGTTGACACCAATTACATTATGATCAAAGCTTTTAACCTTTTTACCTGACTGAAAGGAAGCAAATATCAAGGAGGGACTGTGATATTTTATGCCAGTGAAGGTTGGTTAGAAAATTTTAAAACCAAATCATGAACGAAAAATGTAAATACAAGAATCTTCCAATGCAGATGAAAAAATGCAGTTTAATACCCTATTGAATTAAAGAAATTAATCAAAGGAAATAATTACAATACTCATCAAATGTTCAACAAAGATGGAACTGGTCTTTTCTGGAAAGGAATGCCATCTAGAATTTTTTTTGGTAGAAAGAGAAGCATTGCACTGCATTCTAGTTACAAAGCATCAAAAGACCACTTAAGCCTTTTACTTGGATGCAATGCTATTGGCGGTTGAGGCAAGATTTAAATTAAGGTCAATACTTATTTATTAAATGATGAACATGGGAACTTAAAAAGGATGCAACAAACGATTTCTTCCAGTCATTTGGTGAGCTAATATAATGTTATGGAACACTAAAGTCATTTAAAAAGTTGTTCATGTTGCATTTTGTCCAGTTTAAATTTACTGCAAAAATTTAATTTAGTTTTCAATTTTTTGTTTTTATTTTTGATAGTGACCAACCTAACTCACTTAATAATATTTTATTGTACAAATGCGTAGGATTATTTTAACTTCCAGCTACACAGTTGTTGTAGCCCAGGGTCAGGGAAGTATCAACTTCACACAAGGCCTTTTATAGTCAGAAGGCCTTCTCTTCGACAATTAAGCCAACAACTGCATAGGTTACAACTACTCTTCATAAATTTTGAAAGCTGCAGATTTGAGAAATGTTGTTGAAATATTTGTTTCATATTCAAAAGATTAAAAAGTGAAGATGATCTAACTGAAATTTAAAAAAAACAAAAGAAATGATATACCGGTTACATAATGTGCAGAGACTGTTTTACAATGCTACAGCCATCTGTGGAGTTGAAATAGATGCATACTAAGAATGTCGGTCATGTTAGACTAAGCTTTACTGAAGATATCTAATTTGATTAAAATATATCTGGAGTTGACTCTAAGCAGACCAAAGATGAGGTTCACTGGTCCCCTGATCACATAGTCTTTCTGTTTAGTTTCTAATTCTCTCATATCTTTCTTAGTAACAATTGTAAGTAATGTATTATGAATGAATATTTGTCTTAATTACAAGTATAATTTCACTTGACTGCCAATTATTTTGGTATACCACGTGAGGTATGTTAGTCTACATTGCACTACCGTATAAGGGCAGTGAATTGCAGAGTCAGCAGAGTGTTGGATGCTGGATGAAATGCCTTTATGTTTTGGGTTCAGATCCTGCCATGGTTGACTTTGCAGCATCTCATCCTTCTGGGTTCGTTGAAATAACTGATTTCATTTAAGTGAACACACACACACACATATATATATATATATATTGTTACGATCAGACAAATTATGATGTAAGAAAGAGGGGTAAACTTCTGATCGCAACAACAAAGTGTTCAAACAGGGAAGTAAATGTTCATATATGGAGATTATGTCCAGTTTCAAGGTAGGTGGTGAACCGTCCGACCCATAAGCAGCTCCGTCTCTCATTCTGGTTCTATTCGCGCCAAGCTCCAGCTGTCTTCCCCACTCCCCTTTTTAACAGGAAGTACGAGATTACATGCCTTGATCGTTAACAGGATGGGAACGAGGTTACCTGTCTCGTCCTATGCTAACTTCCTGTATATATATTTGGTTATTCATACCAACGTTATTTCATTTCTGCCAAACTGTCGTTGACAAATGTTTATCTCGCCACTTTCGGAAAATATAGGGTAAGTTCTCACCCTTCATTATCTTATAGGTATACATAACAATATATATATATATATATATATATATATATATATATATATATATATATATATATATACATACATAGATACAAACATATAAAGTCATAAATGACAGAAATAATTTGATGAAATTTTATTTAATAAGAAAATTCAATATCACAACAAATTGCTTCATAACTTAAAAACATGTAAATCATCATCATCATTTAATCTCCAGTTTCAATGCTTGCATGGTTTGGACTATTTGACTGAGGACTGGTGAACCAGATGGCTACACCAGGCTCTAATCTGATTTGGCAGAGTTTCTACAGCTGGATGCCCTTCCTAACGCCAACCACTCCGAGAGTGTAGTGTTACATTTATGACTTTATTCATTCCGTATCGTTTTCTCATGTGTCTTTTAATCAATCTTTTATTCCATACCAAAATAAAAAAACACAATAAAAACTGCAACTCAACAATTAAACTACTTTCATAACGTGTGTGTTTATGCATATGCATGTATGTATATATATATATATATATATGTATATATATATATATATATATGTATGTATATATATATATATATGTATGTATATATATATATATATATGTATGTATATTTACACATATATAATACATACATATATTTCTGTGTGCTTGGGTGCATATCTGCTTTTGTGACGATGTGTAATATTGACAATGTATGTTTCATAGAATGATACATTATGGACCTTTTTTATGAGTACTTTCTGATTACTTGAATCCATATATTTTGTCTTAAATTTATATTTATTTGTGGGTGTGTGTGTGTGTGTGTATGTGTGTGTGTGTGCGTGTGTGTGTGTGTGTGTATCTATGTATATGTAAACATCAAACCGTGAGATTGAGATTCAAGATACAAACATGAATAACCATTGAGAGATATCTCTCCCATATCCAGCCCAAATATTCTAACCTGGTTTATGTTGAAATTGCCCAGGTCTAGCATCTTATGCCTCTCTTACAATGTTATTCAAAAACTATACAGTCACATCATCAAAATCTCAAAGCTATGAGATAGTGCATGATTAATTCAAAACATTTTGAATAAATATTAAACTTGACAGAATAATCCGAATGCTAAAGGGTTAAAGTGCAATTTGAGTGTTGTTTGGAAGCTATTTCTAGCAGGTTTATTGACCATGTAAGGGCTTACCTTGAAGCTCTCTAGGCTGAGCAGCTAATAGAAACTCTGTGATAAATGAAATTTAAAATTTCACAGAAGAAATGTTTTATATCAATTTATTTTAAAAGGAATTTTTGAGAGTGTGACATGGTGAGGATCTTTTGAGGATGTACTGTGATAGAATACAGATAGATATTGGTGTGGGGTGTATGTGTGGTCAAAGCTTTGCTGTTGTTGAAAGGACACTATTGTTAGTTATTAAATGTTCAGGGAGTACCTATGAATGTAGATTTGTCTTGTGTTTGAAAACGAAGAAAACTTTCTTCCCCAAACTTACTACAACAAAAATTTTAAAAAATACTCAGGCAACTATAATTATAAAACAATAGAATTTGAATATTTACAAACAAGAAGAGAACACACACACACATATATACATGTGTGTGTGTGTGTGTGTGTATGTATGTAATAAGACAAAAGATGCCAGAAAACAACAATGAAGCGAAACACCTCATTAGATATTCCAACACCGTCGCTAGTGACAGCCATGTGACAGACATTGTCACATGGTTCTCCCTGCAACAAGAGATAGGGAACTTATTTTGCATGTTTTAACATAAAACATTCTTCCTTGTTTTGCTGCTTTGCTGGATGCACTTGTTTTTTGTTTGAGAAAAATTTGTATGCTAGTTTGTTTTTTTTACGCACACTTTTTTGTGTAATATTTTAAATGATTTTTGTCCTTTCATTTCTGTATATTTTTTTAATTTAAAAAAAATTTTTTTTACAAAAGAACCTCATATTCCGTTAAATGATTATGATAATTTCCATAACATTTTTGCAAAAGAAATGAAAAATGGAAATTATTAAATTATCATTGTTTCAGAGGGATAGTTGCTATTTATCGAATTTTTCTTATTTTTCTACACACTTTTTATTTTTTATTTCATTACTTGTTTTATCTTTACCATTTTTATTCTTCTTGTTCTGCTTTTGTTCTTTATAACTTTCCTCATTTCTTAATATGGGTTACTTTTCTCTTTCTTTCATTTCTTCCATTCATTTCTTGCTTGGCTGTTTTTTTTTTCCTTTCTTTTGTTTTCTTTCTTTACATTTATTTATCTCCCTTTTTTCTTCTACTTCTCCAGTCTTTTATTCTTTTAATCAATCTTTTATTCCATACCAAAATTAAAAAAAAACAATAAAAACTGCAACTCAACAATTAAACTACTTTCATAACGTGTGTGTTTATGCATATGCATGTATGTATATATATATATATACACACACACATATATATATACATATATGTTTGTGTGTGTGTGTATATATATATATATATATATATATATATATATATATGTATGTATATTTACACATATATAATACATACATATATGTCTGTGTGCTTGGGTGCATATCTGCTTTTGTGACGATGTGTAATATTGACAATGTGATGAAGAGAATGTGTGTGGTTACAGCATGTGTTTATACTTGTTTTTATTTGGGGAGGGAGATTTCCTTTTTGTTTCTAAACTCTTTCTTAATATGTATCAAGTAGTTTTCTAGTAATCCTTGTCTCTTTCTTTCTTTCCTACTTTCTGTCTTTCTTTGTTTAGAATCTTTAATGAATTTATATTTCAAATAAAATTTAATGAATATGGAAACTTTTTTTTTTTTTGTGTGTGTGTATTCGTTACATATTTAGTCAAACCTTAGAAAATGATAGTAAAATTATTTCCAAAAATGTTTATTTCAGTCTGAATAAAGACAAAAAAAAAAAAAAATCAAAGACAAAAACGAAAATAAAATTCAAATTATTAAAAATACAGATGCATACACATTTTTTTTTTAAAAAGCAAAGACAGAAAAATATTTATCAAATGCAATAACAATTTACATCTGAAGAATCTGGGCATGATATTGTTTTGTGTGTGCGTGTATGTATTGGTATATACATGTATTGGTATATCTATTTATGTGTAAATACATATGTATGTACAGGTATGTGTATGTATGTATGTGTATATATAAATATATATATATATATATATATATATATATATATATATATATATATATACTTGTGTGTGTTTTTCTATTATTTTTCCATTACCAAAGAAACGTGTCATTTCAAAAGTTTAATTCATGTTCTCTATTGTAAATTATTATTATCATTATTTTTATTATCATTATGATCATTATCATCACTACTATTAATATTGTCATCATCATCATCATCATTATTGTTATTATTATAATTATCACCACCGTCATTGTTTTTGTTATTACTAGCGTTATTATAATATATTGTTATTGTATATGTGTGTGTTTGAAACAAGAAAGTTTCACAATGTTTAGAATTATTCTATTCTGTTTATTGGTTAAAGCTTTTTATTTCTTGTGGACAGAAGAACACAGTAAACATTCAAACTGCATCACTCCTTTTCTTTAAAAAAATAATAGTAATAATCATTTTTTTTTAAATGAATAAATATGTCATCTTTATCTAAATAAACAGCAGTTTATTTCTCAAAGTAATGTTATTTGTGAGCTTAGGGTTTCATGTTTTTTGTGGTTTGAGTTTTTTTTTTTTTTTAAATTTTTGTATTGGTTATCAAAGACGGAAATAGTGCTTAAAGTTTATATGGAATTCTCTCTCTCCTTTTCTCTCTCTATATATATATCTGTGCACATGCATGCATGCGTTTATATACATACATACATATATATATATATATATATATATATATATATATATATATATATATATATATATATATATATATATATATACACACACACACACACACACACACACACACACATATATGCATACATACATGTGTGTAGCTATGCATAATTTAGTAAATATTTTAATTCGCTTTATTTATTAATTGCTTTTTAAGTTTTGTTAAATACATTTTAAGCAGCAGCAACAACAATAATAATAATAATAATAATAATGATGATAAGGAACATTATAATTGAAATACTAATAGTTTTACATATTTTTTCAATTTTCAGGGTTTTTTCTATTTTTGTTTATTTTAATGTTGGGACAGAATATTAGTTAACTGTAACATAAGGAATAAGCAGTTTTGGCATTCGTGCCTTCTCTTAGGTTTGAAGAAACCTGTGTAAAATTAATGATAATGATATTAATGCTGATGAGGATAATGAGGATAACATTAATAATTATCTTAACTACTACCATCATTATCATCTTCACTAGAATTTTGATTCTTTCAGAAGCCAGACATTGTAAAATGTTAGATAAACATTCCTTTTGGTTTCAAGATCAAATACAGCCAGTGCTGAATTTTTCTGTTTCAGTCATTAAATAAGTAATAGTTACACTTGTTGTTGTCTAGCCTCACATTGTTGTTTAGCCTCTAGCAGTTCAAGTGACCACCTAGAAATAGCCTTGACAATCAAGTGTAACCAATAAGGATTCAGACCTATCTTAAACGTAAACCTATACACAAAAGCATTACAAAACTCTAAGTATCACATCTCTTATAAACTATGTAAGAGGACATTATCTAATGTGTCCTCAGTTTATTCAGACAGAAGATTGTGATTTGAGGGATATTTATCTACTATTTCTAGCAGTTCAAGTGATCACGTAGAGACTCCCTCCTTTGCTAGTAACATACTATGGTCATTCAATCACCCACTCCACCCTTGTTTTACTCACTTCACCTCATATTAGCATTGGTCTTGCTTTCTGTATAAGGAATCTGTTGCCATTATCTATCTTGACTATTGCTATCATCTTAAATGTACATTAATGTAAATGCCTTTAGCCAATTATGTGAGACATTGTACAAATCTAAATAAATGCTTGTTTTTCTCTACTTCACTAGAAAGTGTTAAATTTACTTATACCTTGATACAAACTTAAATTTATTCATATTTTCTGTTTAGTGTAATATTAAGTTTTTTTGTTGTTGCTGTTGTCCTCATCAATATCATCATCTTTCTCAATCTCTTCTTTCATTTTAATTCCATCATAAGAGAAGAAAGGACTAAGATATCTGGTGCCTTGCTGTACACAAGGAGACCCATCCACCACAGTAGAACTAATATCTTAAAACCACCCTGGTAATACTTGCCCATGAGTGGCTCTGCTCCTCCCTCACCCCCATCCTCTCTGTCCCTCCCCCACCTCCATCCCCTCTGCCCCAACAGTGATTTCCCCACCACCCACATTTCATCCCCTGTCACCCATCACTTCCTTTTCATTATTATTATTATTATCATCATTCTCATCATCTTGTGAAAACTTAAGTAATTATTGATATGTAAGAACTATCAGCAGTAGGAAGTAATTATGGTTATATATCTCTTTGGTAGGCTGATGAGGTAATACAAAAGCTTTAAAGGTGCCCTAAGCTCCAAATGTCCTTAAACTCATTTCAGCCACTGGGTTGTGGTCATGCTGGGGCAGGTACTTACCTTGACAAGTTTAGTAAATCAGTCACCCCCAGTATTTATCTTAAGTCTAGTACTTTTTCTAATGCTCAACAAAAAGAAGTGCACTCCTGCATGCACATCTACACACACACACACACACACACACACACACACATACACACACACACATATGATGGGTTTCCGCATAGCTTCCATCTAGTCAGCCACAAGGCACTGGTTACCCAAGGATGTAGTAGAAGACAATTGTCTAAGGGTATGACTCATTTTGGCACAGCCTTTTTGGTGCTGCATATTTGGCATTATTGATTTGACATCAAATGTTTTAAAGCTTCATTCCCTCACCCTCATTTTTTTCTCCTCTCTTTATCTGCGTGAGCATATTTCCCTTAAGTATATGAGGAGAGAAAGTGTTTACGCCAATTGTGCTCAGTTAATAAATTTTAATGTCTCTCTAACTCTTTCTATCGATATGTGCATATTTCTGCACATATGTGCATGCCTCCAGCCCCCAAAAATGTCCCGTTGCCAACAACAGGCTGAATGTCTTGTCAACCATGCCAAATCATCTGTATCCAAACAGCTGCACATTATCATCTTGTGTTACTTGGCACACAATGGGACTGAACCCGAAACCACATTGTTATAAAGCAAACTTCTTGATCATCCAGCCATGTCTTCCACATTTTTTGTCCTTATGATCCAATATGCTCAGAAATACAAATGACATATAAATCAGCAATGGTCAAGTGAGTACAGTCTCAGCTTCTTGGTGGAAGGGTTTTCATCTTTCTTTCCTATCAATAGAGCTGGACATGAATTTAGTAACACACTCAACTTTGAATTTCCTTCGTCATTAATGCAGTAGTTGAGAAGATAAGAAAAGAATAAGATCACTGGAATTTTTATATTCTAAACTATCTGGAATTTCATGTTGTTTTCTTGTGGGGATTTTTTTTTTCAGTAGTTTACCATGCCAAAATGAAACCTGTAAGACATGAATATGCATATACAAACACACACACACACACATACACACACTCATATTCAGATTTCTGCACAAAAATAAACGTGCATACATACACAAGACTACTTTGTTTCAACTGGATATTTTAATAAAGTCTTTTGTGCTAATTTTTTCTTTTAAAAATTTAGCGTTCAGTTTACGCGTATATTTTCTTCAAATTTTTTTCATTTTTTCTTTTTTTTTTGTGAGCGCGTTTTTACTTTCCTCTAATTTGTTTTTCTTTCTTATCTAAATTAATTAATTCAACCATTATTAAATACGTGGTCAGCTTTGATTTCAACAAACTTCAAATTCATAATTGCTTAATGAAAAACTTCTATAATCTAAGCAAGTAGAATATAGAAAATTTTCCAAGTAAAACATGTGCTTTATGCAATATTTTATTTATTTATATGTATGTGCATTTTAATTTTAGTTTTTTCCTTTAAATTATTCCTCTT
This sequence comes from Octopus bimaculoides, assembly GCF_001194135.2. NCBI lineage: Eukaryota > Metazoa > Mollusca > Cephalopoda > Octopoda > Octopodidae > Octopus > Octopus bimaculoides. The sequence continues at coordinate 84,319,819 of NC_068985.1, forward strand.
TAGTTTTTTTCGTAATATCTTCCTTCTTTCATATCAACTAGCTTAAGGTAATTCTTCCTTCCTTCCCCTCTAATTTTATATACCCTACATCACACATACTTATTTTATATTGGTTTATTTCTGGGGTTTTGCTGAATTTTGTTTTGGCTTTTTGTTACATGAGGTGGGGAGGATGATTTTGAGTATATGTCTCCCTTCCTCATCCATCAAATTGCTTCTTCTCAAACATCTACTTTTGATCTTGTTTGAAAAGCATAAGCAAAATTCTATAATAAATTTTTCCACAAAAGTAATAGCAATAACAACAACAATAATGAGTAAACAAAATAACATCAATAACAGCAAAATAATGTGGAAAATCCCGGTTTCTTTGAGTGGAGAGTTGAAGTATTTTCCTTGTTTAGTGGCGCTGTTCAATTTTATGTTTTCTCGTTTTTTTTTGTTTGTTTTTTTTTTGGTGGGGGTTGCTTTTTTGTGGTTTATCTGGTTAATATGCATGTTAGGAACTACGACAATGGTGACAACTACAACAACATCGATAATAATAATAATAATAATAATAATAATGGTTTCAAATTTTTGCACTGGGCCAGCAGCTTCTGAGGGGAGTGTAAGATAATTACATCAACCCTTGTAATAATAATAATAATAATTACAATTATAATAATTATTATTATAATAATCTAACAGAGACACACGGCCAGAAATTTAGTGGTAGAAACAGTCAAATATTATCCCAGTATTTGACAGGTTCTTTGATTTATCATTCTTCAGAAGGTAAAAAAAAAAAACTCAAGTTGACCTTGGCAAGATTTGAACTCAGTTTAGACAAATTAAGGAAGAACATCATCCACACTTGTAACAATTTCAACTTTAAAATAACAATAGCTATGAACTTAACTATGGTTGGCTTCTTGATACTATCCTAAGATTAAGAACTAACTTTCAGATAACCTAATGGAAATTCCCATATATTAATGTTTGGTTATACTACTCTTCCATGACTTTTAAAAATCACATTAGCAGCATTAAGAGTATTCCCAATCTGTTTACCAAAAGAGAGGAAATATTTAATAAGGCAGCCTCCTACTAAAATATCACTTTATGGCTAGTAGATTCAGAAGAAATTTCATTCTTACCTAAATGTCCTGCCTATCAAATTAGAAAGAGATGCCATATTATCAAATGCTTCATACCCCTCTTTTTGCACAATGCTAAAGTTAATATAGTGACATTTTAACCTTAGTGAATAAGAACTTTCTTGCTAAATAGATTTTTCTTCTTTTCTTCTTTTACTTGTTTCAGCACCACCTTTAGTCAAACAAATCGACCCCACAACTTATTCTTCGTGATCTTATTACTTATTCTATTGGTCTCATTTGCCAAAGCACGAAGTTACGGGGATGTAAACACAGATACACAAATACATGCACACGCACACACACACACATATATATGTATTAGGGAATCCCTTGTGATTCTCAGGTCTTTTGGACAAAAAACCCTGAATAAGTTCACTGAAGTAGTCCCCTTCTGCAAACATAAGTTTTCATCCACCTTCTTGAAACTGTATAGAGATAAAAATAAATTTAAAAGTAATAAATAATAACAAGTGTAATAGTTTACGTTAGGGTGAATTGAAACCTCGTAGATTAGTTTTGATACTGCAGCCTGTTTGGCTATTCTAAAATGGCACCTTTTTTTTTTTTTTTTGGAATCCTCCAATCATTTACATAGGCTGGTCCATTTTGTTTATATATATTTGCTCTTTATAAAAAATCAGTTTTTTTTTTAGTTTACACTCTATTGTGTTTTGAAATACAGTGGTGTACCTCTGAAATGGCCATAGGTATTGTATGAAATTCGTGAAATTGTTTTTATTGATGGATACCTGTGGTGTGCTGTAATTGGTTTTGACTGATGTGTGGTGAACCTTTTTAGACATGGTGAGCGGAATTGAACTTTTGCCTGTTGATACCTGCTGGGTGCCTGTTGTTCACTCTTGTGTGTGCCGGATTGGTGCGAACTTGCCTTTTGGTGTCTACTGGTTTTGAGGTGTGAAATGTGCCCGAGGGCTTTCAAGAACTTTGAACTTTAATTCTAAGTGGTGTTAAATCACTTCTGTCCTTGTTTTTTCTCATCCGATAGACTACTTTATGGTACCTCATTTCTTCATTTCATTTTATTTTACTATATCGACTTATATTATATTTTATTATATTATATTATTATATTATATATTTGAAATTTTT
>NC_068985.1:84325057-84329905 GCF_001194135.2 Octopus bimaculoides
TATATATATATATATATATATATATATGATGTGCTTCTTTCAGTTTCCATTTACTAAATCGACTTGCAAGGCTTTGGTTAGTCTGAGGTTATAGTAGAAGACACTTGCCTAAGGTGCCATGTAGTGGGACTGAACCCAGAACCATGTGATTTGGAAGCAAGCTTCTTACCACACAGCCACTTCTGCACCTCTATAGAGAATTTTTAATAGAAAAAACCTGAAAATAAGCTACAGTTACACCACACATATAAAAGATATATCACATGTACATCTGCCAACACATAATATATGTAATGAGTATAGGCAGTGAAACACTAATAGTGACCTGGATAAGATTTGAACTCAGAATGTGCAGAACCATAACAGTTATCACAAGATATCCAATCCTATGCTTTGACTATTCTGTCAACCTGCAACCCTGAACTGGTACTGTATTTATCAACCCCTGCTTTGGGCCTTCAATTTATGATGGAGTTGTAAGGGTACCACTGTAACATTTTATAGCCTTATGGAGCCCATCCTCTCCAGGTCTGATCATGACTGATTTCTTTTGCTGAGAGTGGAAAGGTGAAGAAGTGTTCTTGGTACATGGCTGATACAATATCAACTCCAAAAGAATGAAAGGCAAGGTTAATTTAGGCAAGATTTGAAATGAGAATGCAGAGAACTAGAATGAATATTGCAAGGTATATTATCAATATTCTATCTATACAATGACCTCACACCTTGCTTCCCAGTACTCTATCGACTTAACCAACTACATCTTCTTCATTCTGATGTAACTATTCATTTTTTGCCAGCTCTCCTTTCTTTGTTTCTCATAAACCAACATAGCACATCAAATATACCATACTCCAATAATTCCATTATAATCTACCAGAAATCCTCAGCATTCATCTGTCACACCTCTGTTATCTGATACACCCTGTCATTATCTTTATTTTTCTCCCAGAGGAAGAAACACTTTGATGCCAACAATGATAAACATTCTCAGAAACTTTATTATTCCTTTGAAACCAAATCAGGTGCTATCACCAGATTTATCTTCAACACTAATTATTTCACTTTTACAGCTGATATTATCCCTAACATCCAAAGGATAATCCATGCAATCCATTGACTTCAGATTGTAGCATTTGTTTGATCCATTGTCTCTGATGAGCCTAGAGTTACCCTCAGTTCACAAAATATTTTGCTTGTCATTGTGTGCATGCATTTTTATTTTATTTGCTGTGTCTGGAGGAATGAGTAGCACCGGTGGCCTTTGCAGTCCCTCCTAGATCTGTGACATTATTACCATTAATGTTCCCTTTGAATCCTTGTAAGTCAATGCCCGTAAGAAAAATATGAGCAGGGAGGTAACTGTAGAGGGCTAATGTTCTGGAAAGGAAGGTCTGGAGTTAGCAATTAGTGCTAGACCTGGGAGTTGAACACTACAAGGGTGATGGAAGGAGGAGAGATGAGTGAAACTTAAGTACCTGGGTGGAGGTTGCATGAGCCCAGCCAACTCCAGTGATCATTATAAAAGTCAGAGAGAGGAGAAAACACACCTATTGGAGCATGTTTGAATAAAATTATATGTGTATCTTGTGTGTAAAATGCACAACACTGGCTTCAGACTTGGGGATGCCCTAAACTCAATAAGGCTTGGAGGCTTCTTAGAAATTACCAAAAGCTCTTGCAAAAATGGAGAACATATATGTTTAATTATTTTGAGACCCTTGTCGAGTGTAAGTTCCTAAGCTGTAGCTTGTCTAGCTTATGGCACTGGTAATTTATGAGTGTAGGCATGTCCGAGTCATTAAGAAGTTTCCTTTGTAATTATTATGCCTCAGGTTCAATCCCACTACATGGTATCTTGTGCAAGTATATTCTAATTTTAGCCTTGGGTTGGCCCAAGACTTTGAATGAAATTAAGTAGATAGAAATTATGTTGAAGTTTCACCAAATGGATTATACTTGTAATCTAAAAACAGCCATATCTGACACACACACATCGCATCATGCTGATTCTGATTAGAAATTGCATTAAGGGTACACATGACAGTGAAATATTTAACTATTTGTGTGCTAATGCAACTGGAATATTCATTGTCGCAACTGACAGGGTATCCATTTTTCTAAATTTCTATTCTCTATATTTGTATGTAACCTCAAGAAAATGAAGTTTGCCAGAATGATTAAGAAGTTTCTTTAATGATTATGATGTTCTGGATTAAATCCTATAGCATGGCACCTTGAGGAAATGTCATTTTTCAAAGCTTAAGTCAATCAATACCTTCTGAATGAAATTGGGTAGATGAAAAACAGAGAAAGCCATTGGGTGGATTGCACTAGTAATTTAAAAGGTTTGGGCTTGTCAGCCTCAATGTCATACTGATTTTGCCTCAGAATTACGATAAGGGTACACATTTGTAGAAGGCTCAGCTACTTACATTTTAATTCAGGAGGAGATAATTCAGTTGATTGAACAACTGAGTCCTTATCATCAGACAAAGGTGATCCATGACCAGACCATATATTCTGTTTAGCCCCAGGTCATTCCTGATTGAGCTGACTTATGATCAAAGACATTCCAGCTGTGACCATTCAGCCTTATTTTCAAAAATATTCTGTCCAGTGCATTACTTTTTCTTTTTTGAAGATGATAAGGTGCAATTTTAGTTGGATTTGGTTATTATTTCGAGCACACAAAGCAACTACTTGAAGACTTCTTTACTTTCTCACAATTTTTCATATTAATTAAGACGGCAAACTGGTAGAAATGTTAGCACGCCAGGTGAAATGCTTAGTGGTATTTCATCTGTCTTTACATTCAGAGTTCAAATTCCACCAAGATCGACTTTGCTTCATTCTTTCAGGGTCAATATATTGCGTACAGAGGTCTGTCTAATTGACTAGCCCCCTCCCCAAAAATTTCGGGCCTTGTGCCTAGAGTAGAAAAGAAAAGAAATATTTCATATTAATTATAATTAGGGGAGATCAAAACTAAGATTCCCAAATAAGTAAATGGATCTCATCTTCCAGCAATGTGCATTTCAGCTGTTCAATCACCTGACCTGCTTACTCATTGTATTAGCATGTAAATGGCTGAGTGCTCCAACAGACACTTGCACCCTTTATGTAAACTTCACCAGAGGTTTAGAATTAGATGCTGCACAGTGATACTAAAACCAAAACCATGTGGCTTTGAGAAAAGATTCTTAGCCATTCAGTCTTTTCTGCATCCATATACACATTCACACACACACACACACACAATATTGAAAATCCCTTCCTTCTCACCCTTTTAAAGCCTAGCCAGGTTCATGGGCCTGGTTTCCAGGTTTCTATAGCATATGTGTTCCCCCCAGCTGGAAGGGACGCCAGTCTATTGCAGCATTACTCAAGAAGCAGGAAGAAAGAGTGAGAGAAAGTTGGGGTGAAAGAATACAACAGGGGTCACCCCCCCCCCCCTGCTGGAGCCTTGTGGAGGTTTAGGCGTTTTCACTCAATAAATACATACAATGCCCGGTCTGGGAATCGAAACCATGATCCTCCGGCCGCGAGTCTGCTGCCCTAACCACTGGGCCATTGTGCCTCCACATATTGAAAATCACTCAACAACAAACAGGTATGGTTGTGTGGTTAAGAAGATAAACTCCTTGAAGGGTTTTGTCAAGCAAATCTAAGACTGTTCCAGAATGGCTGTGGTCCAGTGAATGGAACATGTAAAAGATAAAAGATATGTTGGAGCACACACATTTTTATGCCATCAACTGCTTTTTATTGCAAATAGTTTGAAAATGAAGTAAAACTAGCAGTGTTTTCAACCCTTTAGCATTTAAACCAGCTATATCCGGCTCAGATATTCTACCTGTTTTTTGTAGAAGCTGATCAAGTCCAGCCTCTCAAACTTACCCTGTAATGTTAATGAAAAATAAACAATCACATCATTAGAAATCTCAAAAACTACAAGATAATACATGATAAAGTATTTTTTTAAGTGAATAAATAAACAAATCATTTGACGGAGTAATCTGGATGCTAAATAGTTAAGAAATGTATAAAATAACATGGAGATATAGTTAAGAATTGTCTGAAAGTCGACAAAACGTTATTGTTTTAAATTTATTGATGTAACATTTTGCTCTTTTGTTCTTACTGTTTTTTTTCTTATGTATTTTTTCTCTTTCTTTTTAGGTAAGTTTGTTGTTCATTCATTAAGAAACAATTTCTTAGTAAGAATATCTGAATATGATGATTGGAGACATGATAAGGTGAGAGGTACAAAATGAATATCTTTTTATTTTTTCTTGCCTTCCAGGAGAATCATTTGTTGCAGCAACTTTACATATGTATATATATATATATATATATATATATATATATATATATAAGGGTTTTGTAACTCTTATTTCTAGCAATGTAGGTGCTACCCTGCATAATCAGTCACAATTAGGGGCAATTGAATTTTTCCTTTTTAGTTTTATATTGCACATAGCCACCTTCATTAGTTTATAATTTTCACATTAGCATTTTGTTAAATCAGCCATAGATATATATGGTAAATACTATTATATATACTGACAGTCAGGATTTAGCCAAACCATCCAGTGATGGAGTAGTCATAACCAATGAGCTATACTTTTATGTGAAACTAGACAAGTACAGTGATTTCACCCACTGTGGGGGTGGTTATCTCCCCTGTCAGTGCATAGACATGTGCTTGTTTGCAGTTTTAAGGGTTTTTAATTCTTATTTCTTGCAATGTAGGTGCTATCGCAATTAGTGACAACTGAATTTTTCCTTTTTGGTTTTATACTGAGTGTAACTGCCTTCGTTATTTGATATGTATATGTATATATA
>NC_068985.1:84330260-84332410 GCF_001194135.2 Octopus bimaculoides
TGTGTGTGTGTGTCTTCAGCAAAGTAACTACACATGTGCTTTTGGGGATTTCTTTTCCTTATTTGGACTTTTCCTTTTCTCCTTTCTGATGAAGAGCTATGTTTGAAACATCAAAAACTCTCCCTTTTTACTGAGCATCAGACTAATACACACCTTGTGCACGTCCTCCTATTGTTTATTATTATTAATTTTAATGTTCATTTATTTGAATTGACTATATATAGATGTGGGTGTGCGTGTGCTTGCACATGGTCTCAGTTTGTTTCAAACCACTCCAGAACCAAAACCAAGCTAATCAAACTGATTTAATTTGTTTTATTCATACTTCCCAACCTTGTTGCTGCCTTATATATATATACATACATACACACACACACACACACACACACACATATATATATATATATATATATATATATATAAAACCATACAATTGCATTAAACTTCATTCAGGCTTGTATCCTGCCTTACTAATCTCACTGAATTAATTCTCCTTTTCTCTATCAATGTTTGTCTGAAGTTTTCAATTCTCTCCGGTCTCTGTGATATTATGAATGTCCCAGAGACATTCTTGAAGTTGTAGATAATTTCTGCTACCTAGGTGACCTAATTTGCAGTGGAGGAGGATGTATCAAAAGTGTAATTTCTGGAATAAGAATAGGATTGAGTAAGTTCAGAGAGCTTTTACCTCCCTTGGCAACAAATGATCCCTCTCTCTCTCTCTCTGTGAAAGGAAGATTGTATGATGTATGTGTACAGATTGCAATGCTGCATGGTAGTGAGACCTGGGCCCCAAATGCAGAGGACATGTGAAGACTAGAAAGGAACAAAGCTTGTTGTAACAGAGCACTAGTGTATTGAGAGAAAAGTTAGGCATAAAAGGAATTAGGTGCAGTGTGCAAGAGAGTGGTTTGGTCATGTAATGTGCTTGGATGAAGACAGATGCATGAAGAAGTGTCAATCACTTAAAATGGATGGAAGTTGTAGAAGAGAGATGCCAAGAAAGAAACGGGACAAAGTATTGAAGTTTGATCTCAAAATGCTGAGCCTTATGAAGGAGATGATGGAGGATCAAGGTATATGGTGCATTGCTATACCACAACAGAACAGAAGCGATATCTTGAAACTGCTTTTGTAATGCTTGCCCATGGTGCTTGGAATTGAACTCGGAATCTTGAGGTTAGTAGCTATTAGTGTCTTGAATAAATAAATAAATAAATAATAATAATAATAATAATAATAATAATAATAATAACAACATCAGCAAAAAAAAAAGTAGGCACGAGAATCCAGGGTTGGGTTCAAAATTCCACCAGGACACCCGATGAAGGCTGGAGAGTAAATTAGCTGAAACATTGTGGTAACAACGAACAAGATGAAGACTCATATCCATCCAATTTAAATGATGAAAATAATTAGCAGTATTATAGTCAACTGTTACAAGAGTAAAGGAAAAGCCTGAGATAGAATTACAGAGTAATTACCAAATTGCTGGACCAGGTTACAAAAGTTAGAGAGAGCCCAACTGATTAAGATGAGAATTAGTCTGGATGCGGACGCAAATTGGTTTTGTGTTGGGGGATATTGTTTCTTTTGTCTTCTGGTCTTGTATGTTACTTAGTGGCCTTATTAGTGTCAGTGTCGTTAAATATGTACTCAAATGTGGCGAGCTGGTAGAATCGTTAGCACACCAGGCAAAATGCTGAGCAGTGTTTCGTCTGCCACTACATTCTGAGTTCAAATTCTGCCAAGGTCGACTTTGCCTTTCATCTTTTTGGGATCGATAAATTAAGTACCAGTCAAGTACTGGGGTCGATGTAAACGACTATGCCCTCACCACAAATTCCAGGTCTTGTGCCTATAGTAGAAAGGATTAAATACGCACTCAGTACACAGTGTAAGGGCATCCAGCCATAAAAACCATACCAAAGCTGACACTGGAATTTGTTGCAGTCCTGTAGCTCATCATATCTTGTTAAACCAGCCAACCCATGCCAGTATAGGAAATGGATGTTAAATGATGATAATGGTGATGATATCTATCTATACATGCATACGCGTGCGCACACACACACACAAAAGCATATATATAATTATGTGTGTGTGTGTGTGTGTGTGTAGCTATGTATGCAAGCATTTACTTGCATTGC
>NC_068985.1:84332545-84333215 GCF_001194135.2 Octopus bimaculoides
AGTATAGGAAATGGATGTTAAATGATGATAATGGTGATGATATCTATCTATAGATGCATACGCGTGCGCACACACACACACAAAAGCATATATATAATTATGTGTGTGTGTGTGTGTGTGTGTAGCTATGTATGCAAGCATTTACTTGCATTGCAGTACTACTGCCATTTCTTCCTACACAGGTTGTTTGTTTTCCCTATGCAAAGAAGTTTCACCATTCTACTTGGTACCTCTTATTAAGAAAAAATACCCACTCTGCTTCAGATACAAACACAGACACACACATCCTCCCACTCTCTCTCACTCACACACACACACTCTTTCTCTTTATTTCTTGCTTTCTCTCATACTCACACCCTATAAGTGTGCAAATCAATAGGAAAGGTAAATATAAATGAAGATAAAAAAAACATTAATTTCCTCTATTATCATAACAAAGAAAATGGTAAAAAAAAGTTCCTCATTCAGTTTCTTCAAATTATGTATTTGTTTACTTATTATATTTATTACCATATTTATTTACATCTATTTTTTTAACTAAAATATTTTGTTTCATATATATTATTTTTCTTGGACATAAAAAATTTAAACATAAAACACAACATTAGAATCATGTATATATTATATATACATACATACATACATACATATATATATATATATATATATA
>NC_068985.1:84333558-84336058 GCF_001194135.2 Octopus bimaculoides
ATATATATATATATATATATATATATATATATATATATATATATATATACACACACGTGTGTGTTTATAGACATATATGTATATGAATGTATAAGGAGAATATATGTGTATTTGAGTCTGTGCATACATACAGTGGCATTCATGCACGCCATGTGCATATATTTGTATGTGAGCCTGTGTATGTATGTTTATGCGTACAGAGTCTATCATTAAGTCGTTATAAGATAAAATTGTAAAATAATGATCGAGTTGAATTGTACTAGGCCAACCAAATTTAGATCAACTTAATAATTCTATGGAAGTATATATGCCTACATCTTTTATATTTTAAAAAGCTCGAATCAATTACACTGCAGCATATATGTGTGCTTATAAAGGTGGTACATCAGCACGACCAAAGCTTGTGGGATGAAACAAGTAAAAGATTATCATCATCCTTATCAGCAGCAGCAACAACATTTAATATCTGTTCTCCATGCTAGCATGAGTTGGATGCATCACTAGTGCTTTTAATGTGGCACCAGCACCCACACCAATGCTTTTTACATGACACTTTAGTTTTAGGAGCTCAGTTCTGTTGTGGTGGGCAAGTCTTCTTGAGTACAGCAATGTACCACATATCTCGGTCCTCTGTCATCTCCTTTGTAAGGTTCAGCATTTTGAGATCAGCCTTCAATAATTTGTCCCTATATCATCCTGGGTCTCCGTTTTCCACAACTTCCCTTTACTATGTGAGTGCATGTGTTTGTGTGTGTGTATATGTGTGTGTGTGTGTGCATCTGTATGTATGTGAGACTGTTGGATGCCCTTATATATGCTGTTTACAATGCATTTCTTTCCCACTCTTAATTGTGCCTGTCTCTCCCATTTGGACCCAAATATTTTGGCTATGTCATTTTCCTATCATCTTGAATGTCTTCCAAGTGGGCCCTTGTAATCATTTGGGAACTACTCAACAACTTTATGGTTGGCTCTGTAATCTATTAACTTTAAGACATGTTTGACCCTAAGGAACTTCCAGTTTCCACATTCCGCAATCACGTTTTTCACTCCAGTCCATTCTCAAATTAGCCCCATTTCATCTCACTTGCATATAAGAGCACATGTAGAGTGGTTCTATTAAAGCTATTCAAGAGATTGGCATGCAGGATCTTTTCCAGCTGTGCTTTGATGACATCTTTAATCAAGACAAACAACCCCTTCTCCACTACTATTAATTTACATAAGATTTCAGTATTCTCATCTTGGCATAATTTTACTGTCTGTTCCAAACAGTCATTCTTCACCTTTTCAATTTCATCACTTTCCACTACTATCTCATTCAATGTGCTATTAATTGTGTGCTTCTAATTAATAATTTCTAGCTTGAGAAAGTTTTGCACACATCAGCCAATGTACAATTTGCTGTTATGATATAAGAGTGACCAGCTTTTGAACAATGGTTTGGTATCTGAAGCTGAAGATGTGTAATGACATGGAAATACAGATGCACACTACTGTTGAATGACATCTTTCATAGCTCAGTGGTGTGTTTTTCACACATATTGTCTATTGGGAGATTTCTTCTCATGAGACATTTTCTGCAATCTATCTTTCTCCCGACCAAGTTTGCATGAAAATGTTAAATATGATTGTAACTGGCACTGTCGAATATGATAATGAAAGTTCCAGTTGATCTGATCAACAGAACAGCCTGCTTGGGAAATTAATATGAAAGTGGCTGAGCACTATGTACCCATAATGTAGTTCTCAGCGAGATTCAACATAACACAGAATGTGACAAGGCTGGTCCCTTTGAATTACAGTTACAACTCATTTTTGCCAGCTGAGTGAACTGGAGCAATGTGAAATAAAGTGTCTTGCTCAAGGACACAACACACAGCCTGGTTCAGAAATTGAAATCACAACCTCACAATTGTAAGCACAACTCTGTAACCACTTAGCATTGTGCCTTCATATATCATCATCATCATCCTCATCATCATCATTGTTTAACATCTGCTTTCCATGCTAGCATGGGTTGGACAGTTTGACTGAGGACTGGCAAGCCAGTGGCCTGCACTAGGCTCCAATCTGATCTGGCAAGGTTTCTACAGCTGGATGCCCTTCCTAACGCCAACCATTATATCTATCTATATATATATTGTCATCATCATCATTCTCAACTAATGTCCATTTTCCATGGGAGCAGGGATTGAACAGTTAAATACAACCTAATAAGTCAGAAAACAGCATTGTGCTCCAGTGAATGCTTTGGTATGGTTTCTATATCTCAGTTTCCTTCCTAATACCAAGTACTATAGAGGGTGAGCTGGGTGTTTGTTTGCTTTTATTTTCCATGACACCTTGTGCAAGTATCTTCTACTTGAGTGCCAGGCTTGCCAAAGCTTTGCGAGGAGATTCCATAGACATAAGCTGAAAGATGCCTGCTGTGTGTGAGTGTGTATTTATATGCATTTATTATATAATCTCCAAAGTTTGAGAATTTTGGCACATGAAA
>NC_068985.1:84337899-84342819 GCF_001194135.2 Octopus bimaculoides
TTCCATAAGTTTTGTCCGAATTTTGAATAAAGAAAACAAGTGATCAAATGTTATATTGAAATTTAATCATCAATGTACTTTCCCTGATTATCTTTGACTTTCTTCTATCTATTTACAAGCTTTTTAATCCCATCAATGTAAAACTCTTTTGGTTTCAAAGTGAAGAACTCTGAAATGTCAGTTTCGACCTCCTCGTGGCTTGCGAAAGTTATGTCCCCCAAATGATTCTGTAAACTACGAAACAAATGGTAGTCTGAAGGAGCAAGGTCGGGAGAATAAGGTTGATGAGGAATTTTTTCCTCATCACATGTGTGTGAATAGCCATGTTACATGGCAGTGAAACATGGGCTGTGACTGCTGAGGACATGCATATGTTTGCAAGAAATGAAGCCAGTATGCTCCACTGGATGTGTAATGCCAGTGTGAATACATGACAGAGTGTAAGTACCATAAGAGAAAAGTTGGACATAAGAAACATCAGATGTGGTGTGCAAGAGAGAGAGACGACTGCACTGATATGGTCATGTGTTGTATATGGATGAGGACAGCTGTGTGAAAAAGTGTTGCACCCTAGCAGTAGAGGGAACCTGTGGAAGAGGTAGACCTAGGAAGACCTGAGATGAGGTGGTGAAGTACGACCTTCAAACGTTGGGCCTTACAGAGGCGATGACAAGTGACCAAGACCTTTGGAGATACACTGTGCTTCAGAAGACCCAGCAAGTCAAGTATGACTATAACCATGGCCTATGCCAGTGCAGTATAACTGGCCCATTTAAGAGCACCCTTCAATCATTGGGCAATAAACTGCGCTTGTGAAGACCTGTTGAGCAAAGTGAAATCATTGTTGTGGTCGATGCCAGTACTGCCTGACCGGTTCCATGCTGGTGGCACATAAAAAGCACCATTTGAGCATGGTCGTTACGAGTGCCACCTGACTGGCTCCCATGCTGGTGGCATGTAAGAAAACACCTACTACACTCTCAGAGTGGTTGGCGTTAGGAAGGGCATCCAACCGTAGAAACTTTGTCAGAGCAGATTGGAGCCTGGTGCAGCCTTCTGGCTTGATTGGCGGGGTGGAAACCAACCAAACCATCCAACCTATGCCAGCATGGAAGGCAGACATTAAACAATAATGATGATGATAATATATATATATGTCCCTGATATTCCTAAAAGTAAGGTGCCATGTAAAACACATGTGAAAAGTACCCAGTGCACTAAGTAAAATCGTTTGCATAAGGAAAGGCTTCCTTTTCATTGATTTGAAGAGAGTAATTTACTGATAATTAAGTGGTGTCTTCAAACACCACTGACACCCTATACATATATGTATATATCATCATCATCATTATTTAATGTTCATATTTACATGTTTGCATGTGTTGGGCAGAATTTATTTAAAGTAGCGAAAGTGAGCTAGAATGTTAAAATTTAGCACACATGCACAACAGAGTTCAAAGTCAATCTGTGCCAAGCAGCATTATTCTGAGTGCTTTAGCTTTGTTACTTTGGCAACAGTCCGGATACTTATTGATCAGATTATGTATGTATCCATTCGTCATAGAATGGGCTTTCTCATATAGTTTTACCAAATTCCACACACAAAACATCACTTGGTCTATATCTCTAGTAGAACACAATTCTACAAAGTGCTATGCAGTGGGATTGAACCTGGTACTCTGTAGTCAGGAATCAAACTTCATGTGCCTGTGCTTATTAATCTTTTTAATTATTCAATTTCTTGTTTACTTCTTCATGTCACTGTTTTTATGTTTATTATTCATTTGTTTTTCTCCTGATCTTGGGGAAAAAACAAGTCTAAATTAAAACTGACAGATAACATGAAAATAAGAACAATATCTTGTCATAAATAAAATAGCAACACAAACAATAACAACTGTAATAAAATATAATACTTCTCTGTTCTTCCATAAATCTTCCTCATTTTTTGCTGTTTTCAATGCATTATTTAAAATCTATAAAGTGTAGAAGGTGGCAGAATTGCTAGAATGTCAGGAAAAAATGCTTTTTGAAGCTTAATTATATCAGTTGATATTCTAGGTTCAAAACCTGCTTTGTTCAACATTAACTTTCATCCTTTTAGATGTCATAAAATGAAATACAAAGTGATAATACCAGTCATATACTAGGGTCAATATAGTCAACTATGCTTTCATCCTAAAATTGGATATAGATTGCAAAGATTACCTTCCAAAGTAGCATAAGTAGTTTCAAATTACAGATTATATCTAGACCTGAAGATTTTTCTCAAAGCTGGAAAAGATAGGAGCTATTTCTTTAATTTCTGCTTTGATGATGGTCTATTAGCTTCAAACAACATCTTTACTTTGGGGTTATTTGCAGTGCTGCTCAATCTACAAACATCAACTGATACATCTAGATGAGTCGGTGTAAATACCCACGTTATTTAACCTCCAAATGTTTTTAATTCAGATTTCTCTCCTTCTTTGAACTCATCATTTTCCCTTAGTGACCTCTTTTCTTTATTTCTCTTGGACTCATACATAATATGTATAAAATCTTAATCTAGCAATTTTTTTCTTGTGTTGATTAACATTCAGTTCTAAATACTCGAAAATTCCACTTTCATAGGTTCTTAACTTAAATTCCCTTTTTACTACTGTGATTGTATTCTTCCCAAACACAGAATATAAAATCATCCACATGCATTACCAGCAGGTCCATCAGTTTCCCACTTGCATCATACAAGTGAAATAAAGTATTGTCATTAATACCAGTCTTCCCAATTGGATCAGCACTTAAGTCACCTTCTTATTCCATGACAACGGTGCATCATTCAACCTACAGATGCATCTCTTCAGCTTCCACATTTGTGATTCTAGACTTATATCTGAAGGTAGCTTTAGGAACACTTCTCTCTTCAAACTATCACCATTAAAATGCCCAGAGTCTGTGCTCACCAATTCATAACTAATATTTTTAACATTACTAACCTTATTTTCTGCAATGGACCCCTTAAATTCCTATTTTACTCAGAAGGTGGGATCTTCATGATCATTCGATCCCTAAAAAACTATTATATTTTTATGATTAAATATTATTAGGAACTGAACAAAAAAATGTTTAAATATTTTGTGTATTGTAGAAATATAACCAGTTTATTGCACATAAGCTTTAACAACAAAATCTTATATGGACCCATTTGAGGACCACTGCTTTAAAATGTTGCAGTACATTGTTTGATGTTTTACAATTTTTTAATAATTTTTTAACTAAAGGAATCCACTAGTAACCTAAGAATGTGGTTTCCAGCTGCACAAATTTACCCAAAATCCAACAATACTTACTTTTAAAATCCAACACTATTCCACCGATTTTCCTAGCTCTAAGGCATAAAACGAAGAGACAGTTGTCAAAAATTGGTTTTGGTCTGTGGTTTAGTCAGTGAGGAAGAAGAAGTGCTATTTGTCTTTGTAGGTCAGGCAGGAAATACTGATGTCAGGCAGGAAATACTGATGTACTTGTTGTTCAGTTAACAACTAAAGTTGTTAGCCATCTGTCATACAAACATTACATACAAAAGGAATGAATTCTAGAAGGTTACAGCACAATGAGAAATGATAGGAAAGGTGTTGTTTGTTGTGGGATATTAACAAGCAGGTGGAGGCAGAAAGAATAATGAAAAGGGAAGAGACAAGAGTGTCAGGTGGTTTGGGATGGAAACAGTGTAGTACCTTGTTGGCTTAAAAAAAGTCATTGTATGAGAAGTAGAAAAGATATAAAATTCTCTGGGAATATTACATGTAAAAAGATTATTGTCTCACCCAGAGGCAGATTTATCTTATCTGTTTAATACCATAAAATGAGAGCAAAGTGTTGGGTTTTAAAATCCAGTTGAGTTTTAGGAGTATTCATATTATTTACATTTGTTTAAACCTGAATAAATGAATCTGTAAAGTTTGTTTACACCTCATGAATTTTAAAATTATATTTGAAATGCCATTTCTGTATTTGGAGCTATCATAGTAAAAAAAAACAAATTGCCAAATAAACATCAGATTGAAATTGTTGAAATTGATGCCATTTTAAAGAATAACACCATTCAGCAGAGCTATTTCAGACCTTGTTAGTCTGCTTGGAGTCATTTTATAAAATTGCACATTAAATAAAAATCTTTAAATCTGTAGCTAAAAAATATAAAACTTTATTGGTCTGCTGGGTGCCGTTTGGTCAAGTGATGCTGCTAATCTTTAGAATAACCGAGAGAATCATTAGTTTTGCTGTGAGCAATTACTGTAACAGATTGCTGGTAAAACATTGTGTCACCAACGATCCACAGGAAATGTTGACCAGCTTTATGATAAAGAAAGATGGCTGGTGCTTTACATTTAGTTGACAATATTTTATATTATTTTACAAAATAAACTGAGAAATGATATTTGTTATTGCTAAGTCTATCTATCCAACCATCCATTCATGTTTGTATGCGTGTACATATGTATCTATGTATCTATCATTTTAGCTATCTGTCTGTTAAACTATATCGATCTATGTACATAGTTTACAATTTGTGTACATATACATACATATATATATATATATATATATACACATACATACATCAGCTCAGGCTATCAAGATATTAATATAGCTATGCATATATTTATTCATTTCTCTCTCCCTATATATGTATGGGGAGAGAGAAATTAACATATATATATATATACATACATACATACACATGCATACACACACATACAGAGAGAGAGTCATAGGAAGAAGAGGAAGTGATGCGTACAGATACATACATAAGTCATAAACAAATAGATAGATCATAAAGTGAAGGTAAAATAAAAACAAACACGGAAAGCAAAAGGAAGATTAGTAAAACAGACATTTATCACATTTCAATAGAATTTAGCCTAACCTTTCTGTCAA
>NC_068985.1:84344294-84353277 GCF_001194135.2 Octopus bimaculoides
CATATATATGTGTGTGCGTATGTATGTGTATAACTATTTGTATATCTGTATGCATGTAAGTATACATATGTGTGTGTGTATGCTTGTGTTGTATATATATACATACATGTATATATATATATATATATATATATATAAAACTCTGTATTTTACTCCTTGTTTCTTTCCTTCTTCCAATCTTTGACTTGGTTTTATCTCTCTCACCCTCTCTCTATCTATCTATCTATCTGCCTTTTCCATTTACTCTTATTTTAGGGGTTTTGTTTGTTTTTTTTGTGCCGTCTCATTTTATTTTACTTATATTACCCTCTTTACTACAATACCAAAATATTAAATCTATGTTTTATATCTATCCACACACACATATACACGTGCACATACACACACATACTTGCCAATCTTCATCTCCCTTTCTCTCTCTCTCTCTCTCTCCTGCCCTCTTCGCCTCTCTGTCTATCTATCTATCTATCCTCCCTCTTTTTTCTCTCGTGTTTAGTATGTGGTCTACCATAACCAATGTTCCACATCCTCTGTTTGTTTACATGAGTTCCTCTTGTTGTCCACCTCTTTTTCACAAACATTATATTTGCAACGCCACCACCACCGTAACCCTCTCTCTTCTCTCACACTTTCATCAAACTATGTGATTATAATCAAAGTCCAGATATTAGTATCAATTTTTATCATGAATGCCATCATTTTTTCGTAGATAGATATCTATAGTTTTGCTTTATATGCACACTTACTCTCACACAAGCACACACATATATATATATATATGAACTTAAGTGTACAATTATATAAGTGCATACACATATTTATGAATCTATTTCCTTTCTTTCATTTCATATGTTTGTGTATGTATTTCCTCTATTATATGTATATATGCATTTATCATTACATACACTCACACAAACAGTGAGTGCATCATATTATTGTGTATGCATATATTTATTTTATATGTATGATATCATCCTAACTAGAGTCTGTATCCTATTAAATAGATATATTATATTTTATATATGTGTATATATATATATATAAATATATATATAAATAATGTTTGTGTGTGTATGTGTGTATATATATATATATATATATATATATATATATATATATATATATATATATATATATATATATATATATATATACATATATATATATATACATATATATATATATGTATATGTATGTATGTATGTATATGTATGTATGTATGTATGCATGGCTATGTGAATTTATGAGAAGAGAGAAAAAAGGGGAAAAGATATGGACATTTGACTGTCTATGTTGGAGATTGAGCTTTATAAAATAGATTGAATATTTAATAACATATATATATTCAATATGATCAGAAGGCTTTTAGTCTTGTTCAGAATGGCGATCAGTCCATTAGTCCTATAAATTTTTGATGAGCCAATGATGTGTCATCTTTTGACAGAGATATTCAGGCAGAAAGTTATTTTAAACGGGGTACATAACCTTGCAGTTCCTGACACTTCATTCTTATTAAATCTATCATTAGTTAATGGTTTCATTATATATATATGTGTGTGTATATATATATATATATATAATATACATACATATATATATATATATATATATATATTATATGTATGTATAAATATACATATATTTTAAGTTAACCTTTCTAATTAACCTTTTATGCTTTTTTTTGTTGTGCATGCAGGGTTTTTTGTTTTGGTTTTTTTTTTGCATTATTGTATCAATTGTGATTTTATTTTTAATTAGATAGGAAAATTTACTCTCTTTTATTAAAAAGTTTTTTGGTTTTTTTGAGAAATTTGCTTTCAGATATGTATGCTTATGTATGTCTGCCCTTGATATAGTGCCCTTCTTTTCATATCAGTACCTTGGAATTTGCATTCTAATACTTTAACAGCTCTCTGAAAGATAGCAGAGGAAGAAAATGGTAAAGGTTAATGAGAAATGAAAATTATGGGTTGACAAGAGAGCTCCTCCTGTATGACAGTCTTTTGATCTGACATAAGCATAGTTTTCACAGTATAGAGAGAGATCTTTATCAGAAAATCCATTCTAGTATATCATCAATGTTGCAAAATTCCAGCGGTTTAGTGGGAGAATGCTTTCTTGCAGTGCAAGCAGTTTGGGTTCAGTTTCCAGTCATTGCATTGTCTATTTTATATAGGTACAGACCTGGCTGTGTGATTAAAGTTGGCTTTGCAACCATGTGGTTCTTGTTTCAATCCCACAGCACCTTGAGCATGTATCTTATAGGTTTAGGCCTGGCTGTGTGATTGAGAAGCTTGCTTTGCAACCATGTGGTTTTGGTTTCAATCTCACAGCCCAGCATGTTGGGCACACATCTGTTGTAGCTAGGGACTGACAAATGCCTAGTGGGTAGATTTGGAAGTTGGAAACTGTGTGAAACCACGTTGTGTGTATGTGTGTGTGTTTGTGTTAGATCCCACATAACTTGACAAAAAGTGTTGCTTTGTTTATGTCCTCATAACTCAGCTGTTGATAAAAAGTAACTGATAGAATAAGTACCAAATTTTAAACAAATAAGAGAAGTACTGGGGTTTTGTTCAACTAATATCCTTCAAGGTGGTGCCCTAACATGATCACAGATAAAAAGATAAAAGATACACAATAGCTATGAAATTTAAGTACTGCACTACTGAATTGATAGATTTTAAGTTTAATTTTTTTTTTTCTTTTTCAATCTGCTTAGCTGCAGAATCTCGTACAATTTATTTGTAATTGAAGCATTAGTTCTGGAAAAGATGTAATATAGCATTATATTCTCTGACAATTGCTAGCATTGCAAAATGGTTCTATGTTAGTATAAAAGACAATTAGAATGTTATTAGTTTGTTATTACCAGGGATAGGTCTTCAAACATTGATGTCATTCTCTTCTCAATGTTTTAGTTTTGGGTTGCAAAGTGAGCTTCTTAATCACACAGCCATGCATTTGCCAAACCATGTCTGGTCCTAATACTTGTTTTGTATGGAAGACTTTTTAAAATGCTGATAATGTACCATAACACTTTTTAATGTCTTATTCAGTGGTTTTGAGAATTGACAAAGGCAGCAAAGTTAGCAGAGAGGGTAGAGCATTGGACTGAATGCTTTGATGTAGTCATTCTGGCTAACTCTCTGTGCGCTAAATTCAAATTCCACTGAGTTCAGTTTTGCCTTCTATCCCCTTCAGGACCAAAAATAAAGTGCCACTCTATTACTGGAATCAATTCTTTTCTCTCCTCTCTCTTTCTCTCCTCTCTCTCTCTCTCTCTCTCTCTCTCTGTCACACACACACACACACACACACACACACATACACACACATGCATAGAATCACCTGTGTTCAGACCATTTTAAAGCTATGCCAGCTTTAAAATGCCCATATGTCAAGATGACATCTCTCTGATTCCATTAAGTGTTGAGGACCCAAGGAAGAGTATTAATAAGAGCTGCTCAATAACATTAACACATATACAATTGATGGTAGAAGTTCAATATAATTCTACTCTCTTTCTATTTAGCTGACTAGCTGATTTCAAGAACTCAAGACCTACTCACTTGATAGTATTCCATAGTCTAATTAATTTTGATTGGACAAGAAGACTGGATTTATAATGCTCATTTTAATCACAGAAATAGCTCAGTAGCTGTGTAGTTAAAGAGTTCACTTCACAGCCACATGTTTTAGGGTTCAGTTCTACTGAACAGCATGTTAGATAAGCATTTTCTGCTGCTATAGCACTGAGTCAATCAATACCTTGTAAGTGAATTTGGTAGATAGAAACCTTGTGTGAGCCAAACGTATATGTGTTGTGTGTGTGGTGTGTGCCTGTGTGTGTGTGTGTGTCCTGCAACCCCTTGACAACCTGTACTGGTTTGTTTATGTCCCCATAGTTTAGCAATTTGGAAAAAAGAGACTGATAAAAGAAGTACCAGATGTAAAAATAAAGTAACGGGGTTGATTTGTTTGACTAACTCTTCAAAGCAGTACCCATGATGCCAGGTCCTCCAAAACTGGTGTGAGATGAGGAAAAAGGTTTCTTAATACTGGAGACTCGACATAAATGCTTGCAACAAAATGAGCTCATCGAAAGGCATCAAAATTATCAGATGGTGCTATTAAACTGGGTCACAGATTAATTCTACCAGTAAGCAATGACAAGATTTGAAGTCAGAATGCAAAGAGCTGGAACAAATATCAGAAGGCATCTGTTCCAGCCTACTACTCAAATTTAGTATTTCTTATAGGTCTTCAATGCACAAAAGTCATTGACTTCAGTGAGATTTGAACTCAAAACACAGAGAGTTGGAACAAATAATTCTGACACTCTAATGACTCTGATAATTTCCTGCCTGAGGAATTGGAAGTGTCATTAGAGGAACTTTGTCAAGCATATTCCTTTCCCAAATTAATGACGATCTAGCTAGATGTAATATATGATTTCATGAACTGCTGGCTTTACAATAATTAGAGATCAACTGCAAAGGCAGAATGGCCAGTGTTGACTACACATCACTTGTATTGTGGACTAATCTTTATGGAAATGGAAGAGAATGTCAAAGAAGATTTAATTGACTCTCCTTGATTTTATGTTTGGTAGAAAGGGGGGAAAAAAGCTTGAATAAATTAAACTCATATTTAGCAATGTTGAATTGATGTGCTATAAAAGAAAGCACTATTTTGCTTTTCTATTTATTTATTTTTTTTTTAATAAGATCATACAAAAAGGCTGGTACAGTGCCTGCAGAATGTTAGCAAACCTTAAAGATTGGTAAGTTTTTTGTGGTTGATAAGTCTTTAAAATCTGTAGGCCAATGTCTGCAGAGAAACTTTGAGAGAGAAAGAGAGAGGGAGAGAGTGAATTTCAGAGTTGTACTTCTAGAAATAAAGAGTAGGGCAAAATTAATGAATGATGTAAATTTTACCTGAATAGCTGTTATTGTGTTGCTGCTGCTACTGATAGTAGTAGTGGTAGTAGTAGTAGTAGTAGTAGCAGCAGTAGTAGTAGTAGTAGTAGTAGTAGTAGCGGCAGCAGCAGCAGCAGCAACAGCAGTAGTAGTAGTAGTAGTAATTTGTTGTTGTTTAGCACCAGGTCAACACTGATTACACACATATATGATCAAAATGCATTTCCGTTGTGTAGCCATACATTTTTTCTGTGTGGTAAGGAGCTTGCTTCTCAGCGACAGGGTTCTGGGTTCAGCCCCACTGCGTGGCACCTTGGGTAAGTGTCTTCTACTATAGCCTCAGGCCAACCAAAGCCTTGTGCATGGATTTGGTAGACAGAAACTGAAAGAAGCCTATCGTATATATGTGTGTGTGTGTATGTGTGTGTGTATTTGTGTGTGTGTGTGTGTCTTTGTATCTGTGTTTGTTCCCCACCATTGCTTAACAACCGATGTTAGTAGGTTTATACCCCTGTAACTTAGTGGTTTGGCAAAACAGACAAATAGAATAAGTACTAGACTTACAAAGAATAAGTCCTGAGATAAATTTCTTCAACTATTAAACCCTTTAAGGTGTTGCTCCAGTATGACTGCTGTCAAATGACTGAAACAAGTAAAAACATAAAAAACAAAAACATATAAAGATTTATGTTACAAGTATTATTAGTAACATAAGTTCGATACAATCTGATATATGGTAAGGTTGCTGACTCCTCACAAGGCAAGCCTGTTGGGCTGCTAGAAATCCAGCAAGACAAAAACAATACCTGTCAAAAGGATAAGGTTATCTAGAGTTAACATAGCAATAGCACTGGAACTTAAAATTCTGATTTAGTGTCCAGCATGCTATAAGACCCTTGGGAGTGAGGTACCACTTAGATTTTGTTAAAATTTGTCTCTGTTTCGTTTTTGGATTTGGTTTGCAAGATTTTTTATGTGATTTCATGTGTTGAAGCATATTCTGTTGTGTCTGGGGAGAGTCATTTTCTTATTGTGCCTTAAAATTTAACACACTCACTGTTAAAATTTCCACTTATTTCTTATTTTTGCAAGACGCAATGAAAATTTTAGGAAAATAAAAATAAGAAATAAGTGGAAATTTTAATGGTGAGTGTGTTAAATTTTAAGGCACAATAAGAAAATGACTCTCCCCAGACACAACAGAATTGTCTCTATGTATTAGCAGTTATATCAGTGGTATAACTGGATGAGTTGTCTGGGCTTGAAAACCTTGGAAGACAACCAGACTAGGAGAAGGAGATTGTGAGTTCCTGAGAAAAAGCAAAGGCTAATGGACAGTCATCAAGTCACAAAAGAACTCTGGTCCCACCAATCCTATTTATTCCAAACAGAGCTTGAAGACGCAATGAATGTCTGGAGACTTAGCTCTCTGCCATAATGATGGGAATATTCATTTATTCATTCATATTTTGGACAACATAAGCCAGTGTTTTTCTTTGTCTTTATTGTTCTTAAAAAAAGATGATAGGGTGTGATCTGAATAAAATTTTCTGCTAAGCACAGGAGTGCCTGTGTGGTAAGCAGCTTGCTTACCAACCACATGGTTTTGGGTTCAGTCCCACTGTGTGGCACCTCGGGCAAGTGTCTTCTACTATAGCCTAGGGCCAACCAAAGCCTTGTGAGTGGATTTGGTAGATGGAAACTGAAAGAAGCCCGTCGTATATATGTGTGTGTGTATATATATATATATATGTATGTGTGTGTGTGTGTAAATATATATATATATATATATGTTTATATATATGTATGTGTGTGTATATGTCTGTGTGTCTATGTTTGTCCCCCCAACATCACTTGGCAACCGATGCTGGTGTGTCTAGCAGTTCAGCAAAAGTGACTGATAGAATAAGTACTAGGCTTACAAAGAATAAGTCCTGGAGTCAATTTGGTGCCCCAGCATGGCTGCAGTCAAATGACTGAAACAAGTAAAAGAGTATCTCTATCAGATCAAATAATCATATGGAAACCCTCATATTAGCTTGCAGTAACTGTTCTTGTAATGGTTACTGCTGTTGCTGTTGTTGGTTGCAGTAGTAGTGAAATAGTAATTATTGTTGTGACAGTGTAGTTGTTAACAAATTTGTCTCATCTCATCATATTCTTTAACAACAAACCATCAAACTTCATCATATCTTTGCCTGTTCAAGATAGAAATATTCTTTATATCTATTCAACAGCCTTCATTAATAGACCAAAAAACTTGCTTTAACTTTCTTTTCTGTTTTTCTGATACTTTTTTCCTTCTTTCTTTTTCTTCATTTTCCTCTAATCATTTTTCACTTACAATTATATTTCCTTGAAATTAATTCCTTAAATACTTAAACAATGCTACTACCCATAATAAAATGGCTGATTTAACAAATCATTCACAAAGTTGATAACTTTGTAAAACCACCATTTTTCCTTACTTTGCATCTATTTTTTTTTT
Source organism: Octopus bimaculoides (assembly GCF_001194135.2). Classification (NCBI taxonomy): domain Eukaryota; kingdom Metazoa; phylum Mollusca; class Cephalopoda; order Octopoda; family Octopodidae; genus Octopus; species Octopus bimaculoides. Next base: position 84,351,705 of record NC_068985.1, read on the forward strand.
TCTCATTTTTCTTTTTGCTATTTCCATTTCCAAGATGTCAGATCAACAAAATATAAAAGCAAAACCAAGGACAATCATGTTTCTGGTTTCGATTTCTCTTGTAATTCTCCACCTCCTTTAATATATATATTTTTTTTAATTTCTAATTTTTAATTCTTCCTAATGTCTTCCCCTCTCACACCAAAATAAGGTGTTGTTTCGGTTATTTTCCTCAAAACTCCTAGACTATCCACCCTTTTTGTCTCTCCATTAATACTCAGTTCATTTCTGATAAATTTTTATTTTTCACTTACTAAAGAATTAACACATGTGGTAAAGAAAAAGGAAATGCATAAAAAAAATTTTGTTTCTTGATTTTTTTCAACAAAAAATCATTCTTTTATTTTTATTTCAGTTTTAATTATTATTTATTTTTTTTACTTGAATCAATCATCCACATATTTTTCCATTTCAAAACCAATAAATATTGACAATGTTTCTTTGAAATTACAGATCCTGATATCAGTAACAACTTGTAATTAGCATATTTAATTTTTTTTTTTTCCCTTTTCTTTTTTTTGCCTCAAAAAAAAAAAAAAATTATCTCCGATTTGCATCATTCAAAACATTTCAGCCATCATTACTATTACAGAAATACACCGGCACTACCAAAGATTTCTATCGGTAGCAAGTTATGATTATCACATACAACATATTTATTTATTAGTTTATTCATTTGAGTTGCTTATTATTGTTGTTGTTCTTCTCTTCTCATTCTTGTTTATGTGTTCATTTCTTTTTTTGTAAAATCTTTGGCTAGTTCTTCTTTCATTAATATTTTTTTATATATATATTTCTCCAGAATCTTCCACTCTTCTCCCTTTACCCTACATGTCCTTTCTTTATACACCAGATAATATTCTTTACAATGTCTGCAGTTTCCATATTTCAAAAATTCTTTGGAAACTATTAATTTTTTTTCCTCCCATCCCTTCCACAAAATCTTTGAAACCAATGATTATCATCTTATGTGTTCTTTTGTGATTTGATCTTTTATAATGGTACAATCTTGTTGGCACATATTCATTCAGAGAGAAAGAATTGATCCTTAGGAAAGAGAGACATAGAGAGAGAGAAAGAAAGAGAGAGTATAAGTGTGTATGTGTGGGAGTGTGAGATATAACTATGGCTCTGAAGTTCGATGACATTGTAAACCATGGTTTGTCAAGCCTTCCTGCAAGGTACTGCTTCCATTGTGCACCTGTATTGATGTACGACATGAAAAAATATTGACTTCATAGAAATATGGTAACATTCTTCCATTCAAAAATCTTTCCTCATCAAAAAGAGGCATTTTCATCTCTGAATAAGCATGATTTTTATGTGTGTGTGTGTATATATATATATATATATATATATATATATATATACACACACACACACACATACATACATACATACATACATACATATATACATATATATATGTACACATATACGTATGTGTGTGTGTGTGTGGGTATATATACATGCATTTATATATAATACATCTACATATATATATATAAATGTGTATATATATATATATATATAT
>NC_068985.1:84353287-84354462 GCF_001194135.2 Octopus bimaculoides
GGGTATATATACATGCATTTATATATAATACATCTACATATATATATATAAATGTGTATATATATATATATATATATATATATATATACATATATACATGTATGTGCGTTTATATATATAATAAATATACATGTGAGTGTATACAGATTTTTAAAAAATAATTTTGTGTAAGCTTTCTTGCTTGCCCAACTTTCTCAATAAATTATACTTTGTATTTCACAGCAAATACACTGAAAAGAATGATGGCAAAACATATAATAGCTAGTATACTTCAATTCATCCTTGTCATCACAGTCATCATCATCATCATCATCATCATCATCATCATCATATTTGTTATCTGCGTTGTGATGTTGTTATATATACATTTTGTTTATTTATTCTGTTTATTGTTGTTGTTGTCCTTTCCCTCTCCCCACTCTCTCTTCTCCTTTCTTCGAATTTTCCTTTTGTTGGCGTTGTAGTTGTCGTCAACCGTTTCCTCTTGTCCTTTGTTCTTCATCATCTACGACCTTTTATGGCTGACACAATTGGGCGTAAGAAGCAGGTGGCAGCGATGATGGTTATATGTTGGTAGTGCTGAGAGAGAGAGAGAGAGAGAGGTGGTAATACAGTGGTGGTGGAAAGAGGAGAGAAGAAAATTCAGGCAATCACGATTGTATCTTCCTGTTACCTTTCATTTTCTATAACAGAAATTTGTAAAAGCAGTTTAAACGCAAAATTCTTACATCACTTACATCGTTCCCTTCCACACTTGGTCGTCATGACTCGATTTTTTCTTCTTTTTTTTTTGCTATTTCTTTATTATAATAGCAGCCAACGAGCACCTATATTTTCATCACGCTTTTTGTTTCAAGTAAGGAAATCTACTTTGTGGTTCTGAAAGTCAGTACGTCGCACGTCGTAGCACAAGACTGACATTCTTTAACCCCGAAATGTCAACTGCTTTTGTCAGAATCTATATTTCCAGATTTCCAATTGTGTACACAATATCAACCTGTGTCTTTTGTATTTTTATTTCTATCGGCGATGTTGATGATAAACTTTTGCAACAGTATCACATTCAGTCAAACACTTCTTTTTTATATTTTTTGTCCTGTTTTGGTTTTCTGCTGTTTTTTTTTTTTTCATTTTTTTCATTTCTTTTTTCTGTTTTCTGTTTTCTTGAGCTTATT
>NC_068985.1:84354472-84355694 GCF_001194135.2 Octopus bimaculoides
TTTTTTTTTTTTTTTTTGTAAATATCTCTTATAACAAAAGCATTTCTCCATAACTATCGTCATCACACTCCACTAACACTACAGCTACAAATTGAAAGAAAACCTCTACATGGTTACTGGAATTGTTAGAAATAGTTGACAAATCTCCTTCAAATCAGACCCTAACAATTTGAAAAAAAAAAGAACTGATAGATATTGAATTTAATTGTAGTATACAACAACAAATTACTGGTACTAAAAAAAAAACCCTGGTACCCCATTGGTTAAGATGGCAAGTGTTCAGTTGATTTGAGCACTCCACAGACATGTGTGCCTTTAATGTAGTTCTCATGGAGATTCAGTGTAACACAAAATGTGACAAAGCTGGCCTTTCAATTACAGGTACAACTCATTTTTGCCACCTGAGTGAACTGGAGCAGCATGAAATAAAGCGTCTTGCTCAAGGACACAATGCACCTCTGAGAATTGAAATCCTGACCTTATGATTGTGAGCTGAATAGCCTTAACCACTAAACCATGTACCTTCACTACTACTACTACTGAGATCAAGATGGATTGGTCATGATTACTGCCATGTTCTTAATCATGGGTTTGCTCAAACAGGGCTAACATGTTTTTTGCATAAAGATTCCTTGTAACAGATGTATCTCATCAATGCTATTCACCATCATCATTGTCCGTCGTCCATAATTAACGTCCATTTTCCATGCTAGAAGACACTTGCCCAAGATGTCACACAGTGGTGCTGAACCTGAAAACATGTGGTTGCAAAGCAAGTTTTTCCCATTCCTTGCACAAGATCTTTCAAAGCAATGATAATCGTCTTATGAGCCTTTTTATAATTTTCCAGCACCAATATAGATTTTATTATTAGAATGTCAAAAGCTGACCAAATTGTTAGCACACTGGGACAAAATGCTTAGCAGCATTTTGTCTGTCTTTACATTCTGAGTTCAAATTTCACCAAGGTTGACTTTACCCTTCATCTTTGGGGCCAATAAAATAAATACCAGTGAAACACTAACTCTTCCCCAAAATTGCTGGCCTTGTGCCAAAAATTTCAAACCCTTATTATTAATTTCTTCCAGCTGAATCATTAGCATGCTGGGTGAAGGGTTTAGCAGCATTTCGTCTGTCTTTGCATTCTGTGTTCAAATTCTGTCAAGGTTGACTTTGCCTTTCGTCCTTTCAGGGTCAGTAAAATACATACCAGTTGAGCACC
>NC_068985.1:84356585-84362022 GCF_001194135.2 Octopus bimaculoides
TGACAAAAATGTGGGTAGATATATATCACAGAGAAGATTATCTTAATAGTAATCTTTTCGTTTGGATTAATTGCTTATCTTGGAGCTGTCTTGCTTTGATTTCCCCTTAAATAAAATATAGAAAAAATATAATGTGCACACACACACACACACACACACACACACACACACACACACACACACACACACACACATGCATATGCTTACATACATCCATACTACTACATCCATACATACATACATATACTTAAATACATCAAACATATACATACATGTGCATATGCATACATCCATTCATAGGCATAGGACTGTTCTTATTTACATTGTTTGTTTATAGGGGTGTGTGGTGGGTGAGGGTAAGAGTAGCTGTGTCAGAATGTATGTCTATGCATATATTTGTGTATGTGTTCATGTATACATGCATGTGTGTGCATGTGTCTGTATTTGTATGTGTGTATGTTTCAACATGTACTTATGGATGTATATACACGTGTGTGTGTGTTTGTGTGTGTCTGGCTGGATGTATGTGTATGTTCATACATCAAATTTTTAATTTTTGTTATTATTATTGTTATTGAGGAAGATGGATTGGCAAAAATCATTAGATCATTGGGAAAAAAAAATGTGCTTTGCAGTATTTGTTCAAACTCTTTACATTCTGAGTTCAAACTTTGTTGAGGTCAACTTTTCTTTTCACCCCTCTGGGATGAATGCAGTAATAGTCAAGTTTTGCTCTTGTCTAATCAACTATCTCTTTCCCTAAAATTTCTGGCTTCACACCTCTATTAGAGACAATTATCATTGGGTTATTTGCCACCTTAAATGATTATTCCAGAGCATATTCACCATCTACTTCAATTACTGCTTCCCATTTGCTTGGCAGACGGTCAAACCATCATTTAAAGACGTTTTTGTTAAATATTGTTATTGTTTTTGTTGAATAAAATTTGTTGAAAAAAAGCTGCAATAATTATGCACCAACCCAATACCTCTGCCATAGTGAAGGCAGAGGTATTGTTTTCAGTTGCATTTGTTTGTTTGTTTGTTGGTTTGTCCATGGACAAGGTATCGCAAGAACTGCTAGATGGATTCAGATGAAACTTTCAGGGATGTTTGACATTATGACTGGCATGAACTGATTAGATTTGGGGATCTGTTATTACTATTCCTCAATATTTCAACATTTGATAGTTTCAGATTGATTTCTACTTCATCACTTGCTTACACCTCCATATTGTTGAGGTGTGTGCAACATTGTGTATTCTTTTTTGTTGTTGGGGGAGTGCAAACTCTTTCCAGTATTGTATTGCTTTCATTTATTTTGTTATGGGGTTTTATTGCAGTTTTTTGCTATGTTAGTGTTTCTATTGTGTGTTATGTGTGTAATGCAAGTTGTGTTCTGTTGGGTATCCAGCCTGTAGAATATATATTGTGAGGGTTGTTTATTTTATTGGATATTTACTGTTTACAGTGTTTCTTGCGTATTTGGATTACTTTATTTGGGTTTGTACTATTGAATTGATAGTGTCTTACATAGGATGTGGGCTGTTTCTAGCAGGGTTAATTTCTGGATAGTGTGTAGTGTTAAGGAACAAGCTTTGTTGGAACTACTGAAATCTTGCATGAATAGTGGGTTTGCTACCTGTAGCCTATGGTACCATGCTATTTGTTCTCTTCAAGTATCTAGTACTTTCATGATAATTCTGACCATGGCAAGGAGGAGACAAATTTTTTGCCACAGTTCTACTGACACTCTATTCCCATTTACTTTGTTTCTCTCAATATCTTTTGATACTGTCCCCAAGGTCCCAACAATAATCAGAACTATTTTCACCTTTTCCTACTTTAACAGTCAGGTTATCTCATATTCAAGTACACATCTACTATTTCACTTTCTGTTTTAATTATCTGTGAGTCAAATGGACATGCAACATCAGGTATAGAGAACATGTGGTTTACTTTATTCACTATTGCTAAGTCTGGTAATTAATTATTCTAATTATTATTAGCACTCTAGGTGAAATGCTTGGCAGCATTTTGTCCAAGGTAGACTTTGCTTTGCATCCTTTCGAGCCCAATAAAATAAGATGCAATCAACTTACTCCATCCCACAAAATTTCAGGCCTTATGCCTGTAAGAGAAAAGACTATTATTATCATCATTATTAGCATGCTGGGCGAAATGCTTAGTGGCATTTCATCCATCTTCACATTCTGAGTTCAAATTCTGCCAAGATCAACTTCGTTTTCCATCCTTTCAAGGTCTATAAAATAAGTATTAGTTGAATACTAAGGTCAATGTAATCAGCTTATCCTGAAATTGTTGGCCTTGTACCAAAATTTGATACCATTATTATTGTTGTTTGTAGTAATTTATTCAGTATGTGGTTAGTATGTACATTGGCAGAATCATTTGAAACTTTGGACAAAATGACTTGCAGTGTATCTTCTGATTCATTATATTCCTAGTTCAAATTCTGCCATTCAGCCCTCTAAAGTCAATCAAGTAAGTACCAAGTAATTATCAGTTACTATGGTTGATTTAATTGACTCACATATCCACCCAATATTTCAGGCCTTGTGGCTATTTTGGAAATAATTATTTAGCAAGTGATTGACAGGAGCAGTAGGAAGATGAGGTGAACAAAATACTTGATAGTATTTAGGTATGTCCATTGTTTGCATTCTGATTTTAAATCAGTGAGTCAGTAAAATTATCCTACCAATGAAATTTTGGGTTCGATTTAATCAACCATCCATATCTCCATGAAAAATATGATGATGTGGATTTGGGGCTTATAATATCAGAAATCATTATTCTTTAGTACGAAATGGGAGAATGGCAATGTAAGTTTTACAGGTTGTCCTGGGTTGGAGAAATTAATTCAGTTAATATTCAGTTTGTAGACCTGGAAATCATGGCATAAAAGAAAACAAAATAGCCCTTGAATATATTTTGAATAGTAGACTTAATCTGTGGCCTGGTTAAACACCACTACTGCCTGGTCTTTGAGAGCTTTGAGCAGAGTCAACTCTGTTATAAGCAATTTGGTCAGGTCTCCAGTTTAAGGATGATTTCCTCCCTGTAAAGGGTCATGGGCACTGCTTTTTCTCCTGTCTACATGAAAAAAATAAGACCTCTAATTAGTTTCTCCACCTGCTGAAAATAGAAGCTAAATTGCCCTCAAATCAAATGCTACTGGCCTTAAAATAATAAAAAGATACACATTGAATAATGTAACACTTGGTATATGTATCTGGAAAACACTTGGTGTTTTAGTGGTGATGGTGGTGGTGATTATCATTATAGTAAGTGTAGAAAGAGACAAGGAGAGGACACATCAGTAGAAAAGAGAATGTAGCAATCTGTCCCTCTTTGTAACCTCATCAATGACAGCCTCTCAAATCCAGATCTACTTTACATCTACCTGGCAAACTTGTAGTAATGAAAGGACAATAACAAAGCTAGCTGATTGATTAACCAAATAACAAATCAACAGTTGATTAGTCAACTGATTAAATGGTTAACTAGTTGGCTAATGATAATCAGTGAAGTGAAATATAATCAGTGAAGTGAAATATAATCAGTGCATGTGTTTGTTATTGGCATAATAACTCTCCTGTGATACAACAAAATTTGTTTCAACACATGGGCTGACATCAAGAACTTTGCAAACCAAATTCAAAAATTGAAATATATGTGTGTGTGCCTGTGTATATATGTATATATATATATATATATATATATATGTGTGTGTGTGTGTGTGTGTGTTTTATACACACATATCTATTGTACATTTAGAGAGAAAAAATATCAATATTCCTATTGAAGTAAAGAATGAAAATAAGAAAAAAAAAATGCCATGATTTTCTCAAGAGAAATAGTCTGGATGCATTTTGGTATTGACAAAAAAGAAAAAAAAGATAGAAAACTGGCACATAGACACAGCTTCATCAATAAATACAAATACAAAACATAAATAATACCATTATCACCACCACCATCACCACTACCAGTGAAGGAGAACTTATGCAGTTTTTTGATCTCCGAGAAATAACTGTTAAGTTACTATCAAATCTCAATCTACTGTTTTAAAAACAAGGTTATGTTTCAACCTAACACTAATACTTGAACAGATTTTATATAAAGGATGTATTCGTCTAGACACAACGACAGCCTAACAATATGTAAATACTGGGATGAAACTAGTATTGTATTTTATAACTGGTACTTTTGTTTTATAGTTATCAGTTTTCAGTGAGGTTTAAAGTCAGTCGAGTGTAAATTCAACTTACAACTATGGTTTCCCATTTCATGTCTATATGGTTAACAAGTTTGCTCCACAACCATGTGATTTGGGGCTTAGTCATAATTAGCAGCACCTTGGGTAAATGTAAATCACTACAGCTTGGAGCCAACCAATGACCTCTGAGTGAATTTGCTTGACAGAAACTGTATAGAAACCAGTCACTTTAGCCTAACATTCTTTATCACATCATCAAGATAAATTAACAGATTTAACAAACTATATTTTTCATTGACATTTACCATTTAGCACTGTTTGTTACAAAAACATGATAAAATAACGCCTTGCTCAATGAATTAAGTTGTTCCTGGAAATCACTCATATAGTGAAAATTCGTAAAGCAAAATGATAATCTCCCATAGTAACAATGGAATTTTATGCTGTCATTTTACTCCATCACTGTGTAGATGCATTACAACCAATGTTGCCACATGTTGTACCATTGTCACACACACAAAATGGCTATTTAACCTTTCTATATTTATCATAAAATAAAACTCATAAACCAGGTCCTTGTAAGGTGGGTCATTGTAAAGTGAGGTATTACTGTATATGCTTTACAGGTGTGGCTGTCTGGTTAAGAAGTTTGTTTCTCAACCATTCAGTTTTGGATTCAGTTCTACTGTGTGGTACAATGGTCAAGTATTTTCTACTATAACTGAAGGCCAACCAATGCTTTGTGAATGGATTTCATAACGAATACAATGAAAAATCCCATTCCCAACATGTGCATGTGTGTGTGTCTCCATGTCTTGACATCATGCATTAATTATAAATGAGTATCACTGTCATACAAATATTGGAAACAGATGGTGGTAGTTCAGAGATGTGGCACCAAGCCATACAAAGTTTGCCTCAATAAATTCCATCTGACCCATACAAACATGGAACAGTGGAAATTAAAATGATTGTGGCAATGGTGATGATATATGTGAAACAGTGTTTGTTTGTACACATCCCCATAACATAGCAGTTTTTGAAAAAAAAGTGGTTTACAGAATAAATATCAGGCTTAAAAATAAGTATTGGGATCAATTTGTCTCAGTAAAACCTTCTAGGCAGTGCCTCAGCATGGCCACAGTCTAATGACTGAAACAAGTAAAAGATAAGACATAACTGTGTGCATATATA
>NC_068985.1:84362119-84365271 GCF_001194135.2 Octopus bimaculoides
ATTAGACTGAGTGAAAAGTAAGCAATGTTTTGAAATATGAAATCCATCACAATATATTTCAACAGTGCAGAAATTTTATTCATCAAAGTAAGTACCATTAAAGTCAACACTTTAATGGTACTTCCAGTAACATAAAAATCTGGAGTTTTGGAGCTGATGAACTCTTTCAACGCACTTTCAGCATCAATTTGATTTTTGAACTCCTCTCGCAGGAAACCATCAAGGTGCTTGAAAAACTGGTAATCGATAATAGAAAGGCCTGGGGAATAAACTGGATGGGGAAGAACTTCGTGGCCAAGTTCCCTCAACTTCTGGAGCATCATTAGTGAAACATGTAGTAGAGCATTGTCATGAAGAATGATTGGCCCTCTTCTATTGACCAGTCTGGGACGATGGAGTAGCAGTTTTTTACTCATTTTGGCAATTTCATGGCAATATTTTCTTGCAGTAATTGCTTTTCCAGATTTGAAGATGTTACAATGGATGAATCCAGCAGTACACCACAAAACTGTCACCATAATCTCCTTTTTCAAGAGCTCAGGTTTTGGGAAGGTTCCCAGTGCTTCATTTTGGCCCACCTGCTGTGAAGAGTGTTTTCTATTATTTTCATTGCAAGTGACAGTGTGGTCAAGAAATGGATTGGTCTGGTTATGGAGAAGCGACAAGCAAATTTCACATCTGCCCATTTTCTGATTTTCATTGAAATCATGTGGTACCCATTTTTCAAGCTTTCGTGATTTCCCATTAGCCTGAAAATGGTTGTAGGCAGTTTTGTGGATAACTTGAAGTTCTTTTGCCTGTTGTCAAGTGGTTTTACATGGATCTTTCTCAATGATGGTCTTTAATTGACTGTCATCAATTACAGATGGGCATCCACTATGCTCACGATCTTCAAAGTTCAGGTCTCCACTGCGAAATCATTTAAACCTTTTTTGGACTGACCACTCACTGGTCATTTCCTCACCAAACATTTCATTTCAGCTGCTTTATGTTCTTTTTTGAAGTTGAATAGCAAAATTGCTCAAATATTGTTTTTTAACAGTTCCATTTCAGATGGTTGTAACAACAATGAAAAATATTAATTTATTGATGCATTTGAGCAAGTCTATGTCTGTATTATAAGATAATTGCAAAAGAGTGTTTAAAAAAAACTCAAAACTCTGCAAAAATCCAATACAAATTCTTCAGGGTTGAAAACGTTGCTTACTTTTTACTCAACCTGATATATATATATGTATGAATAATAACAATAAATGGAGCAAAAGGCATATAAATAAAGTTCCTTTAATTCCTACATATGTTTCAAAATATATGTGCATTCTACTCCAAAGAAGTAAGAGGTGCTGGAATTGCACATATATTCATCGTCAGGGAACAACGTACAGAAGCAAGACAAATGCGAAATGTTAAGGTTACGTACGAGTTATGACATTATACAGCTAAGTGACTGTTACAAACAAGAACGCTGGTTTACATAGGGTTATTCCGGGAGAGAGGCTGTGAATGCTATTCTAAAGGTTTTAATTAAAAGATTAAAATAGGGGAGGCATAATGGATCACTGTAAAATCCAGAAAACAAAAGTTCGGAAAAAGTTGTAAGCTTAAACAAGAGGTAGAGGAAGGGAGAGAATCCAAAGAATTCATCGTATATAATTATTTCTCCTTAAGAAAATAAATAACATACTGATTTGAAGGCAAGTGAAGAATGTAAATATAATAAATAAAACATCATAGCCTTGTAATATATTAATACACGGATATTAACACAAATTAATGGTAATACAAGGTACAAGATATTTTGTTGTGAAATAATAATAATAATATACATACTTACAAGGAGAAGATCGGGTATATTTAATTAAAGTTACTAATGGTTCAAACACAACTAATGTAGCATTACTGGGAAGGGGAAAAAAGAAAAGACAAGTGGCAATGAAGACAGAAATAAATATTATTTAAGATAATATTAAAAGATATTATTCCAGAGGACATTTGGTGAAAAAAAACAGTAATAATACCAAAAAACTAAAACTAGTAAGAAGGATGAAATTAATGATAATAAATGAAGGTATGTTTCTGCCAGTGCTTACATCGATACGCTCTCTGTGTTATCTGGTTTACTAGATGATTCTTGAAGAACAGAATATGGAAAAGCTCCATATAATAATATCATCAATACACACAAAGTCCTTAAATGCAAACGGCAACACAAATTTTTGAAAAACTCTTAACTAATGCCAAACAATACACACCACTTCCACTCCTATCAGTTAAAAAATGTGCACGCCCTAACCGTGGTACCTGCCCCTACCTACTTGAAGGCTCTGAATTTACCTTCAAACAAGGAACAAGGTTTAAAATCAAGACCAACTTCTCTTGTTCCTCTGGGAACCTCATTTATGTCCTCACATGCGCAGTGAGTAGCAGTCCATAAAGAACAAATAAATCTTCCACAACACCGCCAAATTCCACTCAGTGACCTCATAGACTCTTGCGCCAAAAATAAAAACCCTAAATTCCTTATATTCCCTTTCTATCAATGTAAAGACAAAATCTCTACACAAGAAAGAATCAACAAGGAGAATCTTTTTATAGAGAAATTCCAAATGCTTCTTAACATACAAACTCCTTGGTGACCATATTCCCTTCTCTCACCTACCCATTGAAATACATATAAATTTACTTCTTGTTTTTCTAAGAACAAACATAAACTTCTTGTTGACAAAGAGTCCATAACTCCAACTAAAGAGTATGAAACTCACAGAATTGTCTTCCCTTACACACACTTCCTGTTTTGACACCACACTTCCTGTTTAACACATAAACTATCAGCCTTTTTTTAAACACAACACAATTCTTAATTCCCTGCATCCTAATCTATCTAACAATTATCTACATGGATTACCATTGAACTTTAAAAACTCAAAGACAATATAATGTATTGGTATGTTTATTTTTTTATATATTTTTGTAAAAAACATTATTTTCATTTCCCCTCTTCTTGAAAATTTGCCATGCAATGAAAGCCGGTCAGAAATCCTTTTTAATCCTCCTTATGCACATCTATATTAAAATATGCTTTCAGTTTAGCATTATGCCTTATTATTATTATTATTATTATTATTATTATTATTTATTTTCTTATATATATA
>NC_068985.1:84366126-84368678 GCF_001194135.2 Octopus bimaculoides
ATATATATATATATATATATACATTGGATATACAAATAGCCGTCTTCGTCATCACCATCATTATTTTGATATCCACTTTTCTGTTTCATGCTTGCATGTATCTGTTGAAGTTTATTGTGGCAGATATTTTATGGTCAGATGATCTACCCATCACCAAACCTAATCTGAGCAAGGTAATACTTTTACTACCTTTCTAAGCAAGGTAATATTTTTCCAGGGCCAGACATGTTTTTGTAGAGCATTGAAAATGAACGACACTACTTGTAGGGTAGTGACACTTATTTACAGCTATATAGCAGTGTTGATGTAAGAAGACATAAACATACCCACAATTACACATATACACTCACAATGCGCATATATATATATAAACACACACGCACACATATATATATATATACATACACACATGTGTGTGTGCGTGTATAATGAGTGTTTATGAAGTTTTCAATGGAAAGAAGTTCTTTCCCAGGGATGTATCTTACCCAAGTGTATACTGGTTTATCTCCCTATAGAAAAATTTTCCTGAAATTTGTTAATATGTGTTAATATTAGTGTTTATTGAAGGTTCTTCTTCGACAGTAGTGCTTAACTTTTATAAAGTTCCAGTTGCCATTATTGATGTTTTCATCAATATCGCAGAACAGAATATAATAATATAATATAAAGAAAATGGAGAGTGTGAACATAGAAAAAAATCAATTTATTTATATAATTAGTCAATTTCATGTTGCCAACGTACGTTTCAATTCCTACCTTGGCTATTATATAAATAAATTGATTTTTTCTGTGCTTACACTCTCCATTTTATTTATACCATATATATATATATATATATATATATATATATATATATATATATATATATATATAAATTGAAAGGTAAAATGAATAAATATTCCAATCAGTCAAAACAAGTTTATATCATTCCCAAATTATCAAAAATTGAATATGAATATATATTAAAAACAATAGGGTGACTAAAAATTTAATGCAATGGAGCTAAAATAATATAAATATAAATATATAATAATACAAGAGTATAAATATTTCATTCAGCTGTATGTTCTCAATGCAAATTACACTGACATCAACTTTGCCTTTTCTTCATTCGACATTGATAATATAATTACCAGTTGAGCATTGAGGTTGATGTAACCAACTTAACCAAAAATTGCTGGCCTTGAGCCAAAAATTGAGACCAATATCTATGTAAATATATATACATATATATATATTTAATTGAGTTTTTACCTGTAATTTTGGATTTTGTCCCTAATATTATTATTATTATATATATATATATATATATATATATATATATATATATACACACACAGGGTGAAGTAGGTTTACAGTTATTATGTCAGCACTTAAAATTTCTTTTAAAGCATTTTATTATATTTAAATTCCTATCTTACAAACTGAAAAGGAAGCTTGACAAAAATTAACTAAATTACCATAGAATAATGGTTTCATATTTTTTTTTATAATTAAGATCTAAACTGTTAATATATGAATGTGAAAGAGATAGTTGTATAACTGTAAGCCTACTTTTGGTCCACACTGTATATATTTGTGCAGTCTTAGTGGTTAAGCTGTTGCATTCATAATTGCGAGATCCTTGGTTCGATACCCAGACCAGGCATTGCATTGTATTCTTGAGCAAAGCGCATCATTTTCACATTGCTCTGCAATCATTTTGACATCTGACATGTGGCACCCAGTTGCACCTGTACAGGTAATGTCAATTTGATGGAGGGAGTGATCTTATGTCTACACAAACATCTGATCACAATAAACAAATAATCTGTGTGGTTGTTCTGTAAGAAGTTGTTGAATCTTCATATGTCATCTAACAATATGACAACAAAAGAATGAATGAGACTTCCATATTATGTAAAATAGGAGAATTTATTTATAAATATATGTGACAATTAGTTGGGTGTCATAATAAAACTCAGAGTTTTGGATACTGGGGCTGATGTCTGCTCCAGCATATCATCTGATATGATGTCAGAGCATCTTATCAGATATTTTATATATATATATATATATATATATATATATATATCAGAAGTTAGTAAGCCTCAAGCTTGTACACAGCTAGTATAAGTGACAAAGGTAGATGATATATGATGAAAAGAATTTAATTACCATCGTTATGTTATCAGTTGTTCTCTACATTAACAAACTTATATATTCATTTTTACTCCGTAACAGGATTTCCTTGAGCAACAAGTTCAAACTTTAATTTTTACACTCCATAAATTTCTATACAATTAATGTCCACTAGTGCAGGAACTAAATAGTTACAGGATAGTATGCACACGTGAATTCTAATGGTAGAGAAATCTTTATAACGGAGAAATTGAAGTAGAACTTGTCACTCATGGATATGTTATTACTGAGTCACTCATGGATATGTTATTACTGACAGAAAAATTAGTATATGAGTTTATCAATATGCAATACAAATGATAAAAATGCAATGGTTATTAACTCTATTTATTGTATATTGACTACATTTTGTCATTTCTACAAGCTATGTA
>NC_068985.1:84368778-84371153 GCF_001194135.2 Octopus bimaculoides
TATATATATATATACACACACACATTTACATGCATATGAATATATAGTTTTCTATATAGATTACATAAATATATATGCTTGAATATATATATTAGTGTATATTCATATATAAGCATATATTTACATATATATCAATATATCTATATGTATGAATATAACTGTCTGTGTATATATCTGTCACACGCACACACCCACATGCACACACATAGCATATATGTAGTGATGCATATCGGAAATTACAAATATTTATTATTTCAGTTCCTATGTAATGATAAAACACAGTTGTGATATGATATCAACTGAAATATTAGACAAAAATATTAGTAAATGACTGCAGGTCACCACTAAATCATAAAAAAGAGGAATTTATATACATCCAGGCATGCTCAGAAGTATACATATCTATGTACTTGTGTATATATATGTATATATGGGTGTATGTTTACATATATATATATACATATATATAATATATTTATATGTGTGTGTGTAAACATACACCCTTAGAGTATATATATATATATATATATATATATATATATATATATATAGTGGAAGCAATTGTAGTGAATTTGAATAAAGACTCTTGTAAATTCCATTTTCTGTCTCTCACCTATCTATATATACATATACAAGCACACACACACACTTATACACACACACACTTATACACACACACACTTATACACACACACACACACACACACACACACTCACATAGATATAGATATATAGATATATAATAAGGGTTGCTTTTTCACAATTTTACAACTGAAATGTATACGGCACTAAAGTAATTCAGGGCACTAGCTAGCACCAGTATTGCTAGAATCAAGAGTTAAAACAACACATAGTCGCATAGCTTTCTTGTGGCTATGAGTTTTAACTCTTATTTCTAGCAATGCTGGTGCTGACTAGTACACTTAGTCACTTTAGTAACATATATGTATATATGTGTGTGCATATATATATATATATACATATATGTGTGTGTGTGTGTGTGTGTGTGTGTGTGTATCTATATATGTTTGTGTGATGTATGTATGATGTGGGATTTAAAACAGTAGTAAATGCTATTAATCTTGTAAGAATAGTTAAAGTGTTTAATATACATTTGAATAACCACATGCAAAATGAGCTTGATATGTGCTTACATTTGTATATGTGGTTTATAGTGACATATATGGGTGTGTGTGTGTGTGTATATATCTATATATATATATACCCATCAGAAGAAATATAGTGGGATTGCTAACTCTATGTGATCTTTAGTCCTTCTCATTACTTAGTATGGTTAGCTGGAACCTAGGAGCCCTTATGGTACCCACCTGGATAATTTATTCCTGTCAAATCTTATGTCCCTGCCGTAAGGCTTTACTTCCAAACATGCCGGCTTAATTTAATTCATCCTTAGTCGAAAGACACCTGTTGTTAATGTCCTGTTATTTGTATTTGTGTACCATTTCTCCGTTTTTTTTCTGTCCTTATTTTTGTATATATTCGCTGCTTTCTTTCTTCCAAGGAATCTAGTGCTCTTAGCTTAGTTTCTTTCTTGGTGCTGGCCAGATTAGAGCAATCTTGAGTATAACCAGCCAAAATTGCAATGATAATCTGGAACTCGACTGAGGAAAGAAAACTCCGAATGACCTGTCCTTGTTTTCTTTGTATCGTCTATCTGTATGTTTTGTTGTCCCTTTTTCGTATCACCTAACTGTTTGGATGTTTAGCATTCTTGTCCCATTTTTGCATTATATATATATATATATATATATATATATATATATATATATATATATATATATATATGCATTTATACATATATTTATGAATAAAACAACAATCACACGTATATATTACACACACACACATATATATACATACACACACATACATTTATATATATGCATATATATATAAATGTATATGTAAATATGAATATACATATATATAAATATGCACAAATATAGATATACATATACAAAACTATACTTTTAAAGCTTTGTATAAAAGCATAGCCTTATACTTTTATATATAAACATATCATATATATATATATGTGTGTGTGTGTGGATTAATATAGAACATTTATCCACCAACGTGGTGTTGAGGACTCATTCTCACTGTTCTATACCAGCATACATATATATGTGTTTGTATGTGTGTGTGTGTGTGTTTGTGTGTGTGTGTGTGTGTGTGTGTGTGTGTGTGTAAACTTATATATGTACTTATATATATGTACATATTATATATACACAGACACATATATATGCATATGTTTGTGCATGTTTGTGTGTGTATAAATATATACATGCTGTATATGTAAACATATATAAATATATATACATGAATGACATGTGTATATCTATTTATCTGTC
>NC_068985.1:84371163-84371730 GCF_001194135.2 Octopus bimaculoides
TATCCAGTAGTTAGCGTGAAAAAACCTCATAAGGTAAAAAAAAAAATTTTTCCATAAATATATATAATTTAATTTATATAAGGGCATTACTATACAATAATTCCTCACACTTAGAGGGACTCTATAAGTCAAATCTACCAAAATAAGCACATTTTTACTGATTGTGAGGGAATGCAGCTTTCAAAGCTAACCTCCTAAAAATTTTTAACTTTTAACTTAACAGTAGTTAAAAGTTTTTAGGTGGTTAGCTTTGAAAGTTGCATTCCCTCGCGAGCAGTAAAAATGTGCTTATTTTGGTAGATTTGACTTATGAAGTCCCTCTAAGCGTGAGGCATAATTGTATAGTAATGCCTTTATATAAATTAAATTATATGTACATATATAGATAGATAGATAGATAGATATATATTTATGTATGTATGTAAAGAATACATGTACTTATATGTAAATATCTATATATGTCTATAAATTACATACATATTTATATAATATACATAAGTGCACACACACACACACACATATATGTATATATATATATATATATATATATATATATATATATATATA
>NC_068985.1:84371740-84375612 GCF_001194135.2 Octopus bimaculoides
GTGTGCATGCGTGTGCATGTGTGTGTGTGTGTATGAGTGTAGTATCTCTTTGTTGTCTGTTCCTAAATGTGTCGCTGTGCATATGTTACTTTCGCTCCAGGTAATTTCAATCTCTATCCACCTGAAATTTTGCTCAGGAAACAACCTTTCTAAAACTGAACCTATTTTAGAGACAGAGAGAAGGATGCGAATTTCTACAGACATCTATTCCTTCACAAATCCAAGTTATCCTTGTTGCTACATTTATTTATTTATTTATTTATAGCAATATATAAAAATCTAGTGGTGGACATGAGCAATGACGTTCTCAGGAAAACTAGACTTCAAAAAGATGAACTAGCTGGTCTGTTTTGAAGGACAGTTGGGCCCAGTACTACCATGGATAACGTATATAAATCCCTGTCCTGCAAAGTGCTACTGAGGCGTACTGCCAGTTTTAGATAAACTCTACAGGCATGGAACCACTGTTGGGCGGGACTGTCCAAAATGCATGCAGAATGATGAAAGCATTTTACATGCAAATGTGCAGTCATGAAACATTGCGGACTTGTGCATGAAGGACAAATCTGACTATCAGCTGAAACCATCATGAGGATTGCCCCACCACCCATCTTTAACTAGGTAGGGCAAGCAGTGCTCCTTTTTCCTAGTGGCTGTGATGAAATAGATTGTATAGTGGACAAGGCTGAATGGAATGTTTTCATAAAATTGCTGTTTCCAAAACAGATCACCATCAGTCTCTTCATTATTATATTACTGTTCTTGCTGTTATCATTCTGGGGTTTCAGATCATCCTCGATCAAGAACACCTATGACCACAGTTGATTCAAGGCTGTAACCAACCCGTCTTTTTAGTCAAAGTCTCATCAACTCCTTTAAGTTCCACTTAGAAAGGAAAGTGAAGAGGAAAGTGCTATCTCCCAGTGAATTTGTGAAGAGATGGGTGACTGTAGCAAAAATGGTTAGAGTGAAAGGCCTTACTTTAAGTGGGCACTTGTAGATTGGAGAGCAAGAGAGAGAACTGATGCCTTTGGTGGTCAAAGTAATCTTGGATTTGTGGGGGTTCCTTGATTGGCCCCTAGCTGGAGTTACTCCTGTATCAGGAGGACTGCATCATTCATGTCATCACATACTTTGTATACTCTGAATACTTTTATCCTATTTCACCATTTTTCCATTTCTTTCTCCCCGTTCTTTATGTAAATCCCCACACAAATTGTTGTTTGTCTTGTGATGTCCCTTCATTTATATCCTTATGGCTAATCATCACTATACCTCTATCATCATCATTATGATTATCATTATTAAGGCATTGGACAGGCAGAACTGTTTAAGAATCAGACAAAATGCTTTGCACTGATTTTTTCCCTCATTTTGGATTTTAATTCATCCTTTCTGGCTCGATAAAATAAATCCCATTTGAAATCTGGGTTCAGTGTGATAGCCTTACTCCCCCCTCCACCCGAAATTGCTGGCCTTGCGCCAAAATTTGAAATCATTATTATTACTATTATTGTTGTTGTTGTTGTTATGGCAGAAAGCTGACTGAATCATTTGAACATTAGGCAAAATTCTTCATGGTATTTCATTTGTCTTTACTTTCTGAATTCAAATTCTGCCAAGGTTGACTTACCCTTTCAACTTTTCAGGGTTGATGAAATAAGTGCCAGTCAAGTACTGGGGTTCAATTTAATTGATATGTCCCCGCCACCACCACCACCCAAAAGGATAATCATTTTTTTCTTTTTTTTCTTTTTCAGTTGGTAGAATTGTTAAAGCATTGAGAAAATGCTTTGCAATATTTCTTTCAGCTTTTTACATTCTGGGTTCAATTCTGAACAGGGCAAACATTGCATTTCATCCTTTTGGCATCAACGATATATCCTAGTAGTCTAATACTGGGAGTCTAAGGTATCTATCACTTTCCCCCTCTCCTCACAATTGCTGGCCATGTGTCAAAATTTGAAACCGTTATTGATGAGCAGGCAGAACCATTAAGCACACTGAGCAAAACATTTAGTGGCATTTCATTCCTCTTTACATTTTGAGTTCAAATTCTGCCAACGTCCACTTTGTCTTTCATCTTTCCAAGTTGATAAAATAAGTCCCAGTAGAGTACTAGTGTCAATGTAATCAACTTCTCCCCTCCCCCAAAATTGCCGGCCTTGTGCCAAAATTTGAAACCATTATTGTTATTATTATTATTATTGTTGTTGTTGTTGTTGTTGTTATCATTCATAAACACACAACAGATTAGACTGTTGGAAAAGAAAAATTCCTAACACCAGACTACAACAAATAACCTTAGACGCCAAGAACCCTCCTAAGTATCCTAGCCATCCTGAATAATACTGTTTTCTGCAGCTGTACTAAACTGGGTTTTATGCCTATTTCTTCTATCCATCTGTTCAAATCTTTAGGGATATTTCCTAATACCTGGAATACATTTTACCTGCACTTTCTATAGTCTCTGTAATTCAACAGCTAGGTTCTGGTACTTTGCTATTTTTTCTATTATATTTTTTCATCATTTGGGACTGTAAAGTCAATTATCTGGCACTTATTGTATTATTATTATTATTATTATTATTATTATTAAGGCAGCAAGCAGGTAGAACCATTAGCATGCCAAGCAAAATACTAGTGGTATTTTGTCCATCTTTACATTCATCATCATCGTCGTCGTTGTCGTCGTCATTTAACGTCCACTTTCCATGCTAGCATGGGTTAGACAGTTTGACTGAGAACTGGCAAGCCAGAAGGCTGTACCAGGCTCCAATCTGATCTGGCATAGTTTCTACAGCTGGATGCCCTTCCTAATGCCAACCATTTCCAAGAGTTTAGTGGGTGTGGTTTCCATGCCACAGACACGAGGGGCAGTCAGGCAGTACTGGTACATCCTGAGTTCAAATTCTGCTAAGGTCAACTTTGCCATTTATCCTTTCAGGCTCAATAAAATAAGTTCTGAGTGTCAATGTAATCGACTTACCCCCTCCCACTGAAATTTCTGGCCTTGGGCCAATATTTGAAACTATTGTTGTTGTTGTTGTTGTCACTGCTGCTGCTGTGGTTGTTGTTGTTGTCGTCGACCTCATCTGTTATGTTTCCATAAAATTGCTGTTTCCAAAACAGATCACCATCAGTCTCTTCATTATTATATCACTGTTCTTGTTGTTATCATTCTGGGGCTTCAGATTATCCTCGATCAAGCACACCTATGACCACAGTTGATTCAAGGCTGTAACCAACCCATCCTTTCATTATTGATACACCAAGATCTACATCGTCCAACATATTCCTCTTTATTTAAGATGACAGTGTGTAATTTGAGAAAAACAGATTTAGCTAGATTTTCTAGCAAGTTGATTGACTGCCTAGCAGTTCCATCTTTGGCTCCTATTTATCATGAACATGTTTATGCTTCTTAGCTCAAATTTAACACATAAACCATTAACACAGCATTTCAATGCTCCTATCTACTTGGTCATGCAATATTCTGATGAAGAGAGGGATATTTTACAGTAATTATAATTTTTTTTTTTTTTTTTTGTGTTTTTTACAGTTTTAATGTTGGCTGACATTTTAGACTTGGAAAGAAACTCATTTTGGTCGGCAGAGGCGAAAAATATATATGTGTGTGTATCTGTGTTTGTGTGTATGTTATTGTGGGTGTTCACTTGGACTGACGTAGGTGTGGCAGAGTCTTAATTATAATTTTTGACCATATCTTATATTATAATTTCACACAAACTGCAGCAACTATGAAATAGCAACAGCAGCAGCAGCAGAAGCAGCAGCAGCAACAGCTAAAGTTACTGCAGCCTCCAAAAGTATCCTATCACTGATACCATTGCAGTAACTTAACCCACCAC
>NC_068985.1:84375824-84378000 GCF_001194135.2 Octopus bimaculoides
GCATCAGCATCAGCACCTAACCTCCACACCCCCCACCCATGCATCACCACCAAAGCTCCACTGCTTCCAACACCATGTACCACCACCACCACCACCCCACTCATCAGCGTCACCAATTGCATCAGCATCAGCACCTAACCTCCACACCCCCCACCCATGCATCACCACCAAAGCTCCACTGCTTCCAACACCATGTACCACCACCACCACCACCCCATACCTCCACAAATGCCATACCTATCTCCACCACTTGTATCACCATCATACCACTACCACCACCACTACCACCAGCGTTATACCACCATCACTGCCACCACACAAACACTACCACAGCCATCATACCACTGTTATCTGCATCACTATACCTTCGCCAACTGCATCACCTCCATACAATGCCGTCATCTTCACTCACCACCATGCCGCTACCAAACACCCACTACCAGCATATCACCACCTGCTCCACCACCATCACCACCATCAATTATCATCACGAACATTAGCATTGGTATGACCCTAAATGACATCCCTTTTATTACAAACAGCATCTCTTTCTGTCACTGCTTCTTCCAAGAAAGCCCCAACAGCACCACAAATACTTGCGCAAACACCACCACCACCACCATTACCTCAACATAAGCTATTGAGGGAACCTCAAACTGGTCAAGTTACTTACCAGAGATAACAGCCAATTCTCCCTCAAAACTACGCTCCCTGATTCTTTGATTTGAAATTGGGAAGGGCACATGGGGGAAATAGACTTCGATAGATGATACCTGAAAGTAAGGAGAGAATACCATGGCGCAAATGACTTATGACTTATGACTTCTGCTCAATCGGGTTTTACCAAAGGTCACACAACAACAACAACAACAATAACATGAGCAGTTCTAACACAGGAACCGTCAATACTACGGGTACTACTATAACACTGTATCGTTAGCGCTTTGCTCTCACCCTTATTGATGTTTGTTGTTTAATAACTAATATTCGCACAAACAACAACTATAACAGCTACAGCACTAGATCTACTACTACTACTGCAGCTACTACTACTTCAGCTACTACTACTGCAGCTGCTACTACTGCAGCTGCTACTACTGCAGCTACTACTACTGCAGCTACTACTACTGCAGCTACTACTATTTCTATTACTAACCCTATTATTACTATCACCAGTATTGCTAACAACGCCATCAACACTAACAAAAACAACAGCAACAACTCAAGGGAGAAGTTTCTTCGATTGGCTTTATGGAAATAGCAGCGCAGTCTCCCTCGAATCACACCTTACAGTTGTTTTCCGTAAAAAAAAAATTGCTGATCACATTAAACAGTGTTGTCTTAACGAGTCATAAAATTACACAGGATGGTCATATTGGGAATGCCTTTGATCATAGATCTGTTTAATCTGGGCTGACCAAGTGTTAAATACCACCACTGCAACCACCACCATCACCACCACCACACCAACAACTTCCTAACCCTTTTTACTACCACTGCCAGCATCACTACCACCACTACCATTATTATCATCATCACCACCATCATCATCATCATCATCGTCATTTGGAAAACCACTTTTGTATCATATTTCTAACCAGTTGCTTTGACTGGTTGTGTTGTTAAAATGTCAAGACGACTTCGCTTAAAGCAAGACATATAATCGAAAACGTTCCAAAAATGACCATCCCATCATACTTTTATTGTTTTTCTATCTAGGATGAACTATGGACCTCATCAACCAATGTGTCCTTTTTATTCTTATGACAGTAAAATGGGAGATTTGAGCAAGATTTAACTGCTATTTCTAGCAGATTGGACGACCACCAAATACGCTTCTTCTTGTTGGTTGTGACATGGATGTTGTTGTTGTTGTTGGTTGTGGTGGTTGTGGTACCAATGATTATTATTGTTGCTGCCACTGTTGTTGCCATTGTACTTATTGCAGTTGTTTAGCTCCTGGTCAGTCCTGATCAAGCAGACCTATGGACAAAGTCGTTTCCAGGCGTGACCATCCCCTCATTTTTGTACATTGTATATGAAGGAAACTACATTGTGGAGAATGTCTCTTTTTATTTATTAAGTTTGTATGTAGTGATTTGAGGGAGGTTTTGGATATTGTTTCTAGCAAGTCAAATGACCATGTATAATAAGCTTGCTGTTGTTGCCCGTGATG
>NC_068985.1:84378043-84379296 GCF_001194135.2 Octopus bimaculoides
GATTATGTTGCCTCTGACTTACAGGCCTATAATTAATGCATTATGAAGGGGTGTAAATTAGAAGTTAGCAGAGTTTAAAATGAGGAGGGGGAAGAGGAGAGAGATGATATGTGAGAAATGGTCAGGAAGAGAGAGAGAGAGAGAGAGAGAGTAAAAGTGTGAGGGAGTGAGAGGGAGAGAAGTTTGTATTTGTAGTAGAGAGAGAGAAAGAAAGGGAGAGAAAACTGCATAGAGAAAGAGAGAAAGCGAGGAAGAAAGAGTAATAATCAGAAAGAGAGAGAGAAAAAGAGCAAAAGTGTGATGGAATGAGAGAGAGAGAGAGGGGGGAAAGAAGTTTATATTTATGGTAGAGAGAAAGAGAGAGATAACTGCACCAAGAGAGAGAGAAGCAAGGAAGAAAGAGGATGAGAAAGAGAGAGAGAGAAAGAGCGAAAGTGTGAGAGGGTGAGAGAGAGCAGAAGTTTATATTTGTGGTAAAGAGAGAGAGAGAGAGAGAGAGAGAGAGAGAGAGATTGCATTGAAAAAGAGAGAATAAGAGCAAGAAAGGATGAGAAAAAGAGATGAGCAGAGAGAGAGAGAGAGAGAGAGAGAGAAAAGGAGATAAAGTGTAAAGTTTTCCTCAGAGAAAAATATAGAGAGTATGATGTTGAGAGAGAAAGTAAAAGAGGAGATATCAAAGGAGAGTGGGGGAGATAGTGTGAGAGAGAGAGAGAGAGAGAGAGAGAGAGAGAGAGAGAAAGTAAATATTGAAGAGTGATGAAGTATGAAATCATGAGAAGACAAATAAAGAAAGAAGGGGTGGTATCAAAAGAGAGAGAGATCGTAAATATTAAAAGAGAGATTTGGTATCAGAACAAGAGAGAAAGATAAATAGATAGAGAGAGGGGGGAGGATGACATCAAAAGAGAAAGTAGGTATCATATCGAGAGAGAGAGAAAGGGGGTGATGTCCAAAAAGGAGAGGGGAGATATCAAACAGCGAGTGAGAGGATATTTGTCAGGAGAGAAGAAGGCAAAGGACCAAGACAAGCAATGAGAATGTGGCGAAAAAGGGGGTTCCTCCTTTGGTGATTGGTGGTGATTAGTGGTGGTTTTGGTGGCGGCGGTGGTGGTGGTATGAAGTAGCGATTGGTGATGGTGGTTAATTAGTGATGGTAAGAGTTTTGTGATAGGTCGTGGTAGTTGAATGGCAATAGTAGTAGTAGTAGGAGTTGTTTGATTGGTGACGGTAGGAGTTGCAGATTCGGTGGTGGT
>NC_068985.1:84379973-84381386 GCF_001194135.2 Octopus bimaculoides
ATAAGGTTAGGGAGCAGTTTGGAATTAGTTAAAAGTTAAGAGTAAAATGCCAATGGATAAAGAGTCTTTTGGTCTTTGTGGTGTCTGGGAGTGGTGGAAATGGTTTGGGGGGCAAGGAGGAGGAGGAGGAGGAGAAGGATACGGGTGGCGACAATGATTATGATGGTTGCAGTAACAGCAATTGCTATGTTAATGATGATGACGATGGTGGTGGTGATGGTGGTGACAGCAATGACTGTGGCAACGATGGTGGTGATGATGATGATGATGGTGGTGGTGGTGACAGCAATTACTGTGGCAACGATGGTGATGATGATGGTAGTGGTGGTAGTGACAACAGTTATTATGATGATGACGATGATGATGTTTCTGGCATTTGTAGTGATTGCTGTGTTTGTGATGATGATGGTGATGGCAGTAGTGGTGGTGGTGGTCGTCGTCGTCATGAGAATGATGACACAGCTAATACGGTGATGGAGATGATGATGAGGAGGAGGAGGAGGATAACGATGGGATGGTGGTGGGGATGGCTACAGTTGTAATGACGATGATGGTGATGATGGATCTGGCATTTGTAACGATGATTGAGTTTGTAATGATGGTGATGGTGCTGGTGATTGTGGCGGTGGTGGTGATGGTGGTGAGAATGATGACACTGCTAGTATGGTGATGGAGATGATGATGATGATAAGGAGGGGTTAGTGGTGGTGGTGGTGGTGGTAGTTATATTTGTGATGATGATGATGATGATGATAACGAGGGGTTAGTGGTGGTGGTGGTGGTGGTTATGGTTGTGGTGATGATGATGATGATGACGATGATGATGATGACGACGTTAGTGTGGCAATGGTTTCTGTAATGGTGATGGTGAAGGCAGAGGCTTCAGTGATGGGGCCTGGGGGGGGGGTTATGAGTATGGGATGATGTTCATAGTGGTGGTGATAGTTTATAATGGTAACAGTACAGGTGATGGTCGTGGTGTTTATAATGGTGGTGGTGGTGTGTGGTAGTGTTTGTGGTTATCATGATAGCAATGATGATGATGCTGGGTGGTTGTATTGGTTGTAGTGGTAGGTGTCTGCGAATGGCAGAATGGGATAGTGGGGGGGGGTTATGGTGGTGGGGCTTGATGGTTGTGGGAGTGATAGCAGTGACGATGATGAGGACGGAGGTGGTGATGACGATGATGATAATGGTGACGATGATGACAGCAGCGGTAGTGGTGGTGGTGGTGATGATGATGATGATGATGATGACAGTGATGGAGATGATGATGATCATCATGATGAGGGTGGTGTTGGTGGTGTTGATAATGGTGATGATGATGGTGATTGTGATGACAGAGGTGTAGTAATGATTATGGCATTTGCAGTTGTGGCTGTATTGTTTGCGATGATGATGATGATGATGATG
>NC_068985.1:84381675-84382840 GCF_001194135.2 Octopus bimaculoides
GTGACGATGATGACAGCAGCGGTAGTGGTGGTGGTGGCGATGCTGAAATATGATATTTGTGATGGTATAGGGTGGTTGTTGTGATGATTTTGGTTGATGATGATGATGCTGTGATGATGATGATTGTGATGATGACGATGATGATGATGTGAAGATGATGATGGTGGTGGTGGTGGTGACGATGATGATGATGACGATGATGATGACGATGATGATGATCATTGAGGTGGTGATGGTGGAGGGTTTTGGTGTGGTGTGAGGTCTATGATTTCTCTGGTGTTGACGACAGTAAAAATCATAGGGGTGTGGAGAAGGGAGGGGGTGAAATTAGGGGTGGTGGTCATAGTAGGAGTGGTTTTCGTAAAAGTAGTAGTTGTGATGGTGGTAGTGGTGATGGTGGTGGTGGTGGGGTTGCTATGGGGGGTAGGTTGTGATTTAGTAGTGATTCTTGTGACACCAAGGTGTGGGTGGGACAGTGGTAGCCGCATCACCAGGTGATGACGATGATGATGATAATGGTGATGGTGATCATGGTATCTTGGAGGTAGTGTTTGTATATGTGAGTGTAAGCATGTCAAGGTGGTAGTGGTGGGGGGTGGGTGAAAATTTTGATGGTAACAACAGCAGGAGATGAAGAGAAAGACGGCAGTGGTTTGGAAGGAGGTGTATTTGAGGTAGATGGGAGAGCAAGACACATGCAAAAGAGATTGGTGAGAAAGGAGAGGGAGAGGGAGAGGGAAGATGGCAGTTGTAGTGATAATGCAATCTTAGTGTAGTTAACTAACTTACCAGACCATCACCACCAAAACAAGGTCCCTCCATCCGCCCACCCATCCATCCAGCCACTCACCTACCCATTTAGCCATCCGTCCATCCAACCAGCCAACCAACCAACCATCCATCCATCAACCAGCTTTCCTTCCTTCTCTCCTTCTCTCTCTCTCTCTCTCTCTCTCTCCATCCATCCACCCACCACCCATCGGCCCCATCCCCCAGTATCATCTACCCACTTATCCATTCAACCAAGCAACCAATCAACCATTCATCCGACCCGACCCCGGACCCATCGTCCCCCCCACACACACACCCCGCATCCCCCAACACCACCACCATCAAGATAACCATCGTTACTTTTAGACAGGATCATTTTTCTTAAAGGAGTGAG
>NC_068985.1:84383591-84384928 GCF_001194135.2 Octopus bimaculoides
AGTGGTGCTAGTGTTAGTGGTGGGGATATTGGTGCAATGCTATTGGTAGCGGTAGAGGTGGTAGTAGTATTGGTGGTGGTGGTGTTTTTAGTGTTTGTAATAGTGCTGGTGATGGTGATGGTGGTGTGGGTGGAGGTGGAGTGTAGTGGTGGCTTTGTTAGTGCTGTTGGTAGTGGTAGAGGTGGTAGTAGTATTGGTGATGGTGCTGGTGTTTTTAGCGTTTGTAGTAGTGCTGGTTGTAGTGTTGTTAGTGGTGATGCTGTTGTTGATGGGTGGGGATTGGGGGTGTTATTGGTGGTTTTGTTAGTGTTTGTGGTGATGTTGATGTTGGTGCAGTGCTATTGGTAGTGGTAGAGGTGGTTGTAGTATTGGTGGTGGTGGCGTTGGTGGTGGTGCCTTTAGTGTTTGTAGTAGAGTTGGTGGTGGTTGTGAGGTTACTGGGTTTGGGTAGTGGTGGCCTTGCTACTGTTAGTGGTGGGGACATTGGTGCAGCGCTCTTGGTAGTGGCAGAGGTGGTGGTGGTGTTAGAAGTGGTGGTATTGGTGCTGTTGGTAATAACAGTGGTGGTGGTTATGGTTGTGGCATCATGTGGTTATGTAGTACTAGTGTGCATGTGGTCACACAAGAGTGGCGAAGGTGGTCATGGTGGTGGTGACGGTGGTGGTGGTGGTGCTGGTGGTAGTGGTGAGCGTATAAGTCTTGTAGTTGTGGCAGATCGCCTGCATATGTATGGGTGATTGGACTGTCGGACGGGGGTGGGCTGGAATGGAGTGGAGTGAAGTGGAGCGGAGTGGAGCATGGTAATTGGTGTTGGTGGTAGCTGCGGTGGTGTTAATGTTAGTCGTGTAGTGTCAGCATTTGTAATAATGGTGGTGGTGGTAGTGGTGGTGGTGGTGGTGGCAGTGATTTTGTTAATAGTTCTGCTATTAGTCGTGATTGTAGTGGTGATGGTGATAGGGGTGGCATTGTTAGTGGAAGAGCAAAGGAACTGATTGAAAGATGTTGAAAATGAAATTTTGGGGGAGGTTTTTATTACAGAGGCAGTGTGGTGAGGGTGTGTGTGTGTATATATATATATATTTTTTTTTTTTTTCTTATTTTGGAAAATATATTTTAATGGTTTTTTTTCTTTTTTTTTTGTTTAACCTTCATATATATATATATATTTTTTTGTTTCTTCCATAAAAAAAAAAGTTCCCCTTTTCCTCACTTAAACTTTCCCCCCTTTTAAATGCACGTGCGCTCACGCATACACATGCAAGCACCCACACACAAACACACACCATACCACACAAGCTGTACACATTCTTTTTTGCTTTTTCTTATTGCTTTCTCTT
>NC_068985.1:84385030-84386739 GCF_001194135.2 Octopus bimaculoides
ATATATGTGTGTGCCTTCTATATTTTTTCTGCTCTTGTTGATGCTATCATCGTCTTTATTATTATTATTATTATTACTTTTTTTTTTTGAAAATTTTTATTTAGCTTTCTTTTTGTCTTTTTAACTGTTTGCTGAGATTTATAGTTTGATTTTTGTGTTTTTTTTTTCTTTTCTTTCGTTGTTGCTGTTGTTGTTTTATAAAATTTATATTCAGAAAAAAAAGAAAAAATGTTTTCTTTCTCTTTTTTATAGTGGTCAGTTTTTCACACTTTTCACTGAATTAAAAAAAAATTAATTCTTTGAACCCTCCACTGTAATGCAACTCCATCACAAACCCGTGCTATAATGAAATTTTTTTGCTTTTTTTTTTTTTTGATATTTTCAAAATTCTTCTGAAGAAAAATTTTAAAACTCTTTCTTTGCGCTTTTTGTTGTTTTTTTTACCTCTATTTTTCTAGTGTTTTTCTTTTCTTTCTCATCATTTTTTTTTGTCATTTAAATGACAATGAGAAGTTGATTATTTTTTCTATTTTATTATTGAATTATTATCATTTTTATTAATTATTATTATTGTTATTATTATTATTATTATTATTATTATTATTATTATTATTATTATTATTAATAGTCCTGTTGGTGTTATTGGTATTAGTATTTTTCCTTTTGAACATTTTAAAACTGATTGTTTTTTGTTTCATTTTTTTTTTTATGATTTTTCATTCCTATTTTTTTTTTTTACCAGATTTGTTATTATTGAATTTTATTACTTAAATTTAAAAAAAAAAAGAATTGTTTTTTAAAAAAAAAATTTCTTTTTGAACCAAATTTTTCTGGTAATGGAATTCGATATTTTAATGATCAAATAATATTACTGGTACCAACTTAGAGATTGCAGCATTGTTAATAAAGTTAGTCAATCTATGTTGTAGTTATTGTTGTTGTCGCTGCTGTTGTTATCATCATTGTCACACCCACTATCATTGTCCCTCCCTTATCTTTGGTTCTGAGTATCTGTGATGTTGATGGTGGTGGTGATGGTGATGTTGGTAGCATTGATGGTATTGGAGGTGGTGGTGGTGGCTGTGTTGGTGTGTGCGTTGCTGGAGGTGGTGACAGTGGTGATGGTGATGGTGTTGATGTCAGTGATAGTGGTGGTAGCAGCGGTGATCGTATGGTTGGAGTAGAGGAAGACGTAGTATTGGTAGTTGTGATTGTGGTAGCAAAAATTGTAGTATTTGTGGTTGCTAGAAACAGAGACAGTTGTGGTAGAGATATTATAGGTTGTTGTGAAAATGGTTGAGGAGATAGTTGTTGTTGACGTTAGAGTTACAACAGTGATAATTTTAGAAAGGTTTGTGTTGATGTAGTAGCTGTAAGAATGGTTGTAGAGACAGATGTAGTTGTTACTGTAGTAGTGGTGGTCATAGTGGGAAAGGATGTAAGGACGACAGAGCTAAGGCATGACTGTGTGGCAAGAAGTTTGCTTCCCTACTACATTGTTACGGGTTCATTCCCACTGTGGCACCTTAGTGTTGGTGGTAGTGGTAGCAGTAGCAGTGGTGGTGATTGTATGGTTGGATTAGAGGCAGACATAGTAATATAAGTTTATTTGGCAGATAGAAACTGAAAGAAGCCCATCATATATATATATATATATATATATATATATATATATACATACATACATACATATGTGTGTGTGTCTTTGT
>NC_068985.1:84386749-84390898 GCF_001194135.2 Octopus bimaculoides
ACATACATACATATGTGTGTGTGTCTTTGTGTCTGTGTTTGTTCCCCCCCCCTCACCACTTGACAACTGTTGTTGATGTGTTTGCATTCCCATAACATAGCAGTTCGACAAAGAGAGACTGATAGAATAAGTACCAGACTTAAGAAAATAAGTACTGGGGTCGATTCATTCGACTAAAGATTTACGATGCTGCCCCAGCATGGCCACCGTCTAATGACTGAAACAAGTAAAAGATAAAAGATAAAGTAATTGTGGGAAGAACTGTGGGGAAAAGTAGCTTTGGTAGTTGTGGGAAGGGTCATGGAGATCTATGTAGTTAGTGTTGTAATAGCAGTGGTAATCATAGAAAGGCTTGTGGAGAGAAACATAGTTGTTGCTGTTGTGGTAGCAGTAGTAGTGTCAATAGATGTGGGAAGACTTGTTGGGAAGACTTGATGTGAAGACACAAGCAGTCGTGGTGGCAGTTATGGAGTGGTTGTAGTGACAGAAGTTGCTACTGTGGGAATCGTTGATAGTAGATGTAGTGCTGGTAGTTGTGGGAAGGGTTTGGCTCAGTGGTTAGAGCATCAGGCTCACATTCATGAGTTAGTGAGTTTGATTCCCAGACTGGGCTGTGTGTTGTGTTCTTGAGCAAGACACTTTATTTTACATTGCTCCAGTCCACTCAGCTGTAGAAATGAGTTGTGATGTCACTGGTGCCACACTGTATCAGCCTTTACCTTTTCTTTGGATAACATTGGTGGCATGGAGAGGGGAGGCTGGTATGCATGGGCAGCTGCTGGTCTTCCATAAACAACCTTGCCTGGACTTGTGCCTCGGAGGGTAACTTTCTGGGTGCAATCCCATAGTTTTCATGACCAAAGGAGGTCTAAAAAATTGTGGTAGTGGTGCTTGCTGGGAGAAGGTAGTACTGATATTTTTGAGAACAAAGGAAGTTGTTATGGTAGAGTTGGTAGAAGAGGTAGTTGTGGGAAAAGTTGTGGAGACAGAGGTAGTTGCTATGGAGATAGGGTGAGTCATGGGGAGGGTTACAGTGAAGGCTGACGTAGATGCAATTGTTGTGGAAGATATAGAATTCGTAGTTGTAGGAAGGGTTGTGGAGATTGACAAAATATAGTTGTGTAATAGCGGAAGGGATAGTATTGTGGGAAAGGTAACTGTGGAGACAGTAATGGTGGTGGTGGTGGTGGTGGGAGTAGTAGTAGCCATGGTGGTGGTGGTGAGAGAAGGAGTAGTAACAGAAGTAGCAGAAATAATATTGGTAGTTATGGAAACGGTTGTAAAATCAGAAGTAGTTGTAGTATTGTTGGTAGAGGTAGTTTTGGTTGTTATTGTCGTTGCTGTTTAGCACCAGTTCAGCTCTGAGTAAGAAGACCAGACCCATGATCAAAAACATTCCAGCCATGACCTCCTCATCTGTCTTCTTGAGACTACACAGTGTTCTTCCTTTTCCTTTCTCTGATAACAAACAGGACCACCAGCATCAAGCAAAGCAATGTGCCAGGGGACCTTACATGTACAACGCCAGCACACACAGATTAGCATCAGGCTCCCTAGATCCCTGTGGCCCCTGGGCAACTTACTCGCGTGCCTATGCTTTAAGATGGCACCGGTGGGCGGATGTGATTTAAAGGAGAATTAGCTGCATGTTGACAAGCCATGCAGAGGCCCCATTGTTGAGCCACATGGTTGTGGTGTTGATAATGTTCAAAATCTAAATGAGAATAATGATGACAACGGTGGTGGTGGTGGCGGCGGAGGCGGCGGCAATGGTGGTGGTGCTGGTGCTGGTGGTGGGGCTGGTGCAGTTGGTGGTGGTTTTTGTGGTAGTAGTAATACTGGTAAGATTATTGTTGTTTAGCCGAAGTACCTTCATTAATCAGACCCTATCATCAAAATCTTTCCATCTGTGACCATCCCATCTATTTTTTTCCTATGCATAGACAAAAACCAACAGCACATTATCCTGTGTCCTTCACTAAGAAAACAACACCGAGTGTGTGTGTGTGTGTGTGTGTGTGTGTGTGTGTGAGAGAGAGAGAGAGAGCTATTTGAGGAAGGTTTGACTGCTATTTGCCGCAGGTCAAACAACCAGACAGAGGGTCCCTTGTTGGCTTGTAATGTTATGGTTTTGGATGGTAGTTGTTGTTGGTATTGGTGTTGGTGGTGGGGTTGTTGTTGTTGTCTTGGTGGTGGTGGTGGTAATGTTATGACTGGAGTGGTAGTTGTTGTAGTAGAAGTTATAAAAGTAATAGAGGTGATGGTAGCATTCTTGTCATAGTTCTTGTTGATTGAGGTATAAATGATGATGACAATGATGACAATGATGATGATGGTGATGGTGGTGTTGGTGGTGGTGGTATTATCAGTTGTGCTGAAACGGGGGGGGTGCTGATAGTAATGGTGATGTTATTATTGTTGACGGTGATGAGGCAGCAGATGAAAGGATAGTAGTGTCAGAGATAGTCATTGAAGTCTGAGGTGGTGGTAGTGGTGGTGGTAGTGGTGGTGGTGTTGGTGGTGGTCGTTGTCGTCGTTGTTGTTGTCGTCGTCATCGTCATCGTTGTGCTTGTAGTAGTAGTTGTGAGAGTAGTGGAGATAGTGGTGGTTTTGGTGGTGGTGGTGGTGGCTGAGGATACGGTAGCAAGGTTCTTGGTGGAATTGATGTTAGTGATGTAGTCGTTGTTGGTAGTGTTTGGTAGGAGTATTATCTCATGCACAGATTTATCAATTACCATATTTCCCTGATGTCTGTATTAACAACAACAACAACAACAACAACAATAATAATAATAATAATAATAATAATAATAATGATAATGATAGTAGTGATAATGATATTAGAAATAATAACACTGAAAATGTTAATGCGCATGATTTCTCAGATTGTTGCAAAAAGGTCACATATTTCTAAGACGGTGAAGATCAATAATTTAAATGACCCAAGATATGTATACATGCATGCACATATATATATATATATATTTATATATATATATTTATATATATATATATTTATATATATATATGTGTGTGTGTGTGTGTGTGTGTGTGTGTGTGTGTGTGTGCATGTATGTATTTGTGTATTGGGCTTCTGTACAGTTTCCGTCTGCCAAATTCACTCACTCACATGGTATTGGTCAACCTAAGGCTACAGTGGAAAATGCATGCCCATATGAATTTATCTCTCTTCTCTCTCTCTTTCTCTCTCTCTCCCTCCCTCCCTATATATATATATATATATATATATATATATAGATGTGTGTGTGTGTGTGTGTATATATATATGTATTTACATACTTCTATGTGTATCTACATGTCTCTCTATATGTATATATGTAGATTCATGTATGTGAATATGTGTTTGTATATGTACAAACATATACACTCACATACACACACACACGCACACATATGTAAGATATATATATAAATAGATAAAATTACATGTGCGTGTGTGTGTATAGCTATGGTCACTTCACAGTGTAAAATTAACAGCAGACCTTGAAGCAATCCAGCAAAACTTCACAAAGTTCATTTTATTGCAACAGCTCAGCTGCTAGGGAAGGCTGAAGCAGCTAAGATTATACTCCCTGGAGTGAAGGTAGGAGAGATATACAGTAATATACATCTGAAAGATCCTGGAAAGGATTGTACCAAATTTTGGTATTGAAAGCTATACAAATTCCAGGATGGGTTGACACTGCACAGTGCCAAAGATCCCAGCAATGCTTCAGGACCAGTTACTGCAACAGCCTGGGTCCAGCCTTTTAATATCCTCCAAAGAGCCTGAGGTACCTACACAAAGTGGATGTTGGTGCTTTCAAATCAAAACTGGATCTCTTCCTGTTGCGAGTCCCAGATGAACCCACCTTGCAGGAGGCACAAATGAAGGCAGTGTCATCAAACTCCCTTATTTACCAAATGCCACATATCACAAGAGGCGGTCAATAATAACAGTGTAGCCAAGTGGCAGTGCTCCAGCATGGCCACAGCTTCAAGCTGAAACTGATAAAAATATATGTACCGAGATGCAATTCGAAAAGCCCGCCACTTACATAGATATATAGGGATAAACAATCTGCTATGTACTATACTGGATACACGAGGTGTTCGTTTGATATGTGGATTTTCTGCTTATTTCTATGT
>NC_068985.1:84391147-84391569 GCF_001194135.2 Octopus bimaculoides
ATATATATATATATATATATATATATATATATATCATATTATTTACATTATTTACACTGAACGGATATGTGTCGTCATCTTGTTTGTTGTTACCACATTTCAGCTGATTTACTCTCCAGCCTTCATCAGGTGTCCTGGTAGAATTTTGAACCCAACCCTGGGTTCTCATTCCTAAGGTATTTTTTGCTGATGTTATTATTATTATTATTCAGTAGTTTTATTTTTATAACATGCTTTCACTTCACTACCGAGCGCAGCTCTGTGTGCCTTGGGTATGTGCTGTGGTTTGCTGTGATGCTCTTATGGTTACTGTTTTGAAAGTGTTTTGCGTAGAATGTGTGCAGTGCCCAGTAGTGCAATTTTCTGTATGTTATATATATTTGTAAGTCCTGGTGTTTTTGTTATGTATTTGTCTGAATATT
>NC_068985.1:84392288-84394851 GCF_001194135.2 Octopus bimaculoides
CTTCGTATTTGTTAGGTAGTATGATTTCTTGTTTGTATTTGTCAGCTTCCTTAAATACTGAAAACAGTTTTTTGTTTTGCTCGTGTTTTGTGGCTATTTGTATTAGTTTTCCTTGCTTCTGAAGTAGGTATTTTTGCAGTCCTATGGTGGTTATTTTATTATAGTTTTCCAGCTGTATAAGACCCCTGCCACCTTCTGTGCATTGTATATATAGCCTTTCTATGTCAGATTTTGGGTGGTGCATCCTAGATCCTGTCATTATTTTTCTTGTTTTCCTGTCTATTTTAGATAGTTCGTTTAGTGTCCAGTTAAGGATATTGTATTATTATTATTATTATTATTATTATCATTATCATTATTATTATTATTTATTTAAGGCACTGCCTGGAATTGAACTCGGAATCTTGGGGTTAACCATTACGCTATGTGCCCATGAGCACAGCGTAATGGTTAAGAACATGGGCTACTAACCCCAAGTTTCTGAGTTCAATTTCAGGCAGTGCCTTGAATAAAAAATAATAATAATAATAATAATAATATTAATAATATCAGCAAAAGTTAAAAATTGCAGCACTGGCAATGACCTCACTCGACTCGCTCAAATGTTTTTTCACATGCTACCAGCACAATTGCCAGTAAGGCGACGCTGGTAATGATCACACTCGAATGATGAGTTTTATATGTATGTGTGTGTATATATAAAAGTGTGTGTGTGTGTGTATATGCAAAACACATATACTTACATATATGTATAACTGTGTGATGTGTGTATGCATGTGCGTACAAAGAAAGACATGCAGACAGACAGACAGTTATAAGTAGGTAGTTAAGCAGGTAAGTGGATTGAATGGCTGGCTGGCTTTCTCTCTACTAAGATTTCATCAAAAGTTAATGAAAAGATAGTTGCCAAGCTGTGTCACAACAGAACAAGAGAAACAAAGAGAAATAGAATTCTAAATCAATTGATTTTTGAAATGTAAAAAATCAAATCTGCTCTTGATTTGCCTGTATTTACTCTTGTTTTTGCGGTATCTTTTTCTTTCTTCATTCTCATCAATCTACAGATAATTTTTCAAACTGGACACCAACCTATCAATATCAGTATCCTCAAGAAGACCTGCAAAGGTCCTAGTATTGTCTGTCCTTCTTTATACAACTTATCAGAAAACGATTTTCATGCAGTTTGATAGATTAAGAGACAAAGGAAATTCCATGGTGAAAATGATGCAAAGAAAAATTATATTTTAGGCTGTCCTTCATATATGTCTCTTCATATTAAACAGCATTATTATCTCCTTCCTAACATACTTACGGCTGTGCAGCATGACTGTGTTGTAAGAAGCTTGTTTCCCTATTACATGATTCCAGGTTCAGTCCTACAGTACTCTACGTGGCACCTGGGACAAATGTCTTCAACTATAGCCTCAAGCTGACCATAACCTTGTAAGTGGATTTGATGCACAGAAACTGAAAGAAGTTCATTGTGCACACGTGTGTGTGTCAATGGTTGTCCACCACCATTACTTGACAACTGGCGTTGGTGTGTTTACGTCCCTGTAATTTAATAGTTCAGCAAAAGAGATTGATGGAATAAGTACCAGGCTTTGAAAAAATAAGTATGGGGTTTGATTCATTCAACTAAAAATTCTTCAAGGCAGTGCCCCAGTAGGGCTGCTGTCTAATGATTGAAACAAGTAAAAGATAAAAGATATGTGTCTCCTTTCTCACTGACTTCTTCTGGATGTTTCAGAATCTTTTGCAACTAATATCTTTTTTTTATTTTATTTATAAAACATTATGTAGCAAAATTGAAAAATTTTATTTATTTTTGTTTTATTTTGTATCTTTTATCCTATACTTGTTTCAGTCATTGGACTGCAGCCATGCTGGGACAACACCTTGAAGGGTTAGTCAAATTAACCCCAGTACTTATTTCTTTAAATCTGTGACTTATTCTATCAGTCTCTTTTGCCAGACTCCAGGGATATAACAAAGCAGCAGTTAGTCATTTGCTGAGATGGTGGTGGGGGGAACACACACACTCATGCACACATCAATCAAATCCACTTACAAGATTTTGGTTGACCTGAGGCTATATGCAAAGACTCTTCTCCAAGATGCTGTGCAGTGGGACTGAACCCAAGACCACATGGTTGTGAAGCAAACTTCTTAACCACACAGCCATGTCTGCCCCTATAATTACATTTTATTTTCATTTATTTTTCTTGATATTTTGCATTTTATCAAGTTGTTTGAATATATCCTGGATGAGTTTCAACTTTAATCTGAAAGAGAATAAATTCCATGAAAATGGTACGAAACAGAAATACATTCACACAAGTAGGCTCAATTTCTTTCATATATTCGTGGGTGGTTATAATATTTGAGCATTGGAATAAATCCTGTGCATTATTTTGTTCTAGTCACTTATGTTCTGAACTCAGATTCCATCAACGTCAACTTTGCCTTTCATCTCTCTGAAGTCTATACAATAAATGTTTATATTGAATCTGCTTATGAGCAGATTTGATGTAAACGAAAACTGAAAGAAGCCCATCATCAT
>NC_068985.1:84394861-84395174 GCF_001194135.2 Octopus bimaculoides
TGACTGAGGACTGGCAAGCCAATAGGCTGCACCAGGCTCCAATCTGATCTTGCAAGGTTTCAACAGCTGGATGCCCTTCCTAACGCCAACCACTCTGAGAGTGTAGTGGGTGCTTTTTACATGCCACCAGCATGGGAACCAGTCAGGGGGCACTGGCATCCACCACGTTCAGATGATGCTTTTTACATGTCACCACATGTCACCACAAAGTCTACCACAAAGTCTACCATCTTAACTAAGGAAGTAAGACATTGGATAATGTAGTCTTGCTTGTCTCTAAAATAAAAAGACAGGATAGTCACAACTGGAATGG
>NC_068985.1:84395184-84398413 GCF_001194135.2 Octopus bimaculoides
ATTATGATGCTAATAATAATATTTATAATAATAATAATACTAATAATAATAATGATGATCATGATGATGATACTCTAAAGAAATCAATTTCTTTTTCTATTAGAAACAATGCTACTCTTATCTCTGTGAAATATAGAACTTTTAATAACTGAATTTTTTTTTCTTTTTGCAGACTTTATCATGAAATTTAGATTTCAGAATTAATAAAAACATTTGTCTTTAAAATAAAAAGAAAAACATAAGGTGTAAAGAGAATGTGAAATAAAAAAAAAAGTTAAAAAATATATAATTCCTGTTATGACTACACATGGACTGATTTTAATTATATCTCCAATTTCCAGATTTTTCTTATGTTCAATAATAATAGTAATAACAAGAAAAAAAAAACAACAACAGTAATAATAGTAATAATATCATAAACGTTCAATATCCTCCTCCTCCTCATTATCATCATCATCATCATCATCTTCATCATCAACATCATTTTCATCATCATCATCATCATCATCATCATCATCATACTAATATAACTGTCATTGACTCATTGAAACAATGAGAAAATAGTGTCAGTGGGGTAGAATTGAAAAACCAAGACAAAAAAGGAAGACAAACCATGGTATTGATTTATATTAGCATTAATCTTAAGAATGATTCCTAACACTGATACAATGCCACAAATTTTAGAAAAAAATTACTGCGTGTTAGTATCAATTCCCTAGTAATCCTTAAAAGTTTTAGTTAATAACATTAGTTAGCACATATCTGGTATATGCTCTAATGGTGAAGAATCTTTCTAATTATGCTGCTTCTTATTACAATGATGCATTCATAGATGTTAGTATAAGTCTAACCTGATTGGATTTTGATGCAGAACTAGAAAGAGTTATAACTGGATTCTAATCTAAAGGTGATAAGTTTTGAGGGAGAGAACAACTGATCAAACTGAAACCAAGTCCTCGACAAGTTTTTTAAATTATCAACCCCATTTGAAGGCTGAATGGCAAGGTCTACCCAGCAAGGTTTGAACTAAGAACATAAAGGTATTCAGACCAATGTTCAACTGATTCCCCAATTCAATGATCTTTCAGTAATCCAAATGTTGGTTTCTTCATTATTGAAGGAATTAAAATAAAGAAGAGTAGGTAATGTGTTGGATAGAATGCTTCGTGGTATTTCAGCCAGATTTCTGTGTTCTAAGTTCAGATCTCATCAAGATCATTGTCCTTTGTTCTTTCAGGTACAGTAATAAAATTAGGTCTCCACAGCAGAGGATTGTTGAAATTCTTAGTATGTTGAATAAAGTGCTTTGTGATATCATCTGCTATGGGCCATTTATGTTCTGAGATGAAATTCAAGCCTTTATCATCAGTCTCCTAGTGACAGGAAAAGAGATATTTGATACCCAGATAAAGATGACAGATATTAGCTGTTAAACAAAGTGATGCATTGTTTGAAACAGTGTAACTTTTACATCAGTATGACAAGCAAAACCTGCACTGTATGAGGGTTAAAATCTAGGATAAGAGATATTGAAGGGGTCAAAATGATTGGATGAATAAATGTTTAGGAGGTTATTTCAATGTAAATAGTGTGTTTGTATCTTGTTGCTGTATGTGTGCCTGTACATTTGTGTCTATACTTAAACATTTATCTATAAAGGTAAGAGCTTACCTGTCTGTGTACCACCTGTGACTTTGTGCCAACCTAATAGATGCAGATATTTTCCTCCTTTCATTCCTACTAGCTCCCTTAACACACACATATAAATTCACATTCACATATACATATAAACATACATACACTGTAAAGCGGTTGGCATTAGAAAGGGTATCCTGACATAGAAACCAAGCCAAATCAGACTGGAATTTGGCGTAGCTCTCCAGCTCCATTTAAACCATCCAACCCATGCCAGCATGGAAAACGGATGTTAGAAGATGATGATGATGATGATGTATGTCCACACACACATATAATATTTTCCTACTAGTGCATGAAAGAGATTATGAAGCAAATGTACACAGAAAAGGTTAGTTAGCTTTAAAAACCGGTACACACATACCGTCATTACAGAAAAAGAAAATTTCTGCATGACAACCAATGTTGGTTTGTTTCTGTCCCTGTAACTTCACAGTTTGGCAAAAGCGTCTGATAGGGTAAATACCAGATTTGAAAAGAAAAATAAGTGCTGGGGTCAATTTGTTCAACTAAGCCCTTCAATGCAGTGCCTCAGCATGGCTGTAGTCTAATGACAGAAACAAATAAAGAATCACACAAGAATTTTGTGCTCTTTGATGACCAAAAGTTAGTGAAAATATTGATTTCAAATTTTGGCACGAAACCAGCAAGTTCAAGGAGAAGGGAATAAGTTGATTACATCGACCCCACCCCCACCTCAGTGTTCAATTGGTACTTCTTTTATCAACCCTGTAAGGATGAAAGACTAAGTCAACCTCATTAGAATTTGAATTCCAAATGTGAAGACAGGCAAAATACCACTAAGCATTTTGTCTGGTGTGTTAACAATTCTACCAGCATGCCATCCTCAGAGTTAGTGGAAACATTGATACACACCTATCTGCACACACACACATGTCATAGAGCGGGTGGTTTATTTGATTGATTATGTTCAGTATTTTGAAAATCTATATTTATAATATTGAGCACATTGTTGATTATCTTAAAATGACTTAATAATTTTGGTAACTTGGGATCTGCAGTGTAACAAGGTTATGATGGACTTGAATGGAAAAAAAAACTGAAATATTTGTAAGTAACATTAAGTATCTGTGAGTAACTTAAAAGTCTGCAGTGCAGCAGCAAATTTACGAAAATAAAATAATTGGGTTTCTTTTAGAGGGTTTTCATAAAAGTAATCAGTCAGTTTTGGCTGTCATGCTACAATATGTATACATTCTTATACATATATACATACATACATACATACATACATATATATATATATATATATATATATATATATATATATATATATATATATATATATATATATATATATATATATATATATATAGACAGAGAGAGAGAAAGAGATGTACTATATATATATATGTGTATGTATGTATGTATATATGTGTGTGTATAAATACATATATATCTGTATATACAATATTATAGAGATAATTAGGGTAAATCCAAGCTATTATGTTATATACATGTATATATATATATGTGTGTGTGTGTGTGTGTAAATATATATATATATATATAT
>NC_068985.1:84398423-84400209 GCF_001194135.2 Octopus bimaculoides
TATATATATATATATATATATTTATATATATATATACCAGCAGCTAAGCCTGGTTTCACTCAGTCTGTTTGGATGATGTGGCTGTGATCATTTCCAGTTAGGCATAATCTATAACAGCGTTTCTCAACCTTATCATTTCGGGTCCCCTGTTTTGATTGGAAACTCCAGCTGTATGAACATTTCCTGACTCCCCTACTCTTATCAGAAAACAGCTTCAGGAGTTGTGAAGAATGAATTTGTACGAAGTCTTTTTCTGAGAGTTATTCTATTGAACCTCTGTCTAATCATTAAAACATTAATTTAATTATTAACATAGAAAGTAATTATACATTAATACCTATTTTTGTAAGCAGTTGTATCCATAACAATTTTATTTGCAGAGCAGAAAATGAAAGATATATGAAATAGACGTGTATATGTGTGTGCGTGTGTGTGTGTGTGTGTGTGTGTGTGTGTGTGCATGCGTGCTCCTCATATAAAATTTTTACGATAGATGATTTATGGAAAAGATTATGGTAAATTTTTGAAATGCAAATCTGTGAATGAAAATTAAATTCAGAACTCTACATAGTAGCTAGACCTGGTAGAAATAGCAGCCAAATCCCCCCCAAAACACCCTACTGTCTTAATCCAACAATTCTGCCTATTATGTAATTTGAATGAGAAACTGTAACTAAAGGTAAAGATTATTAACCCCACAAAGAGGTGAAAGAAGAGAGACTGCATAGCGAAAGTTTTGGCTGACTGTCATCCTGTACTCCCTTTGTTGCTAGCGAAATGGTATATGCTAGCTGTGTGAGCAACTGGTTGTTTTAATAGCGGAATAAACAGGGAAATTCCATCAGAAAAAGTTTTAATCGATTTTCTTGCTAAGTCTGGGGGGCCAGGAAAAAAATACAAACTGCATTCCAATCTATGCACCCATCTCTACATGTGTGTCATTTTTCACATGTTTGACTGTGAACCTCAAGACAAGAAAGAATACAATGATCGCCCATGTCCAATTTATATTATAGATATGTAATACAGACAAGAAAGTAATATTTGGAATGCAGTATAGCCATGAAAACAGCAGAAAGATTGGTTATTTTACTCTTATATGACAGAAAAATTTGTCAGCAGATAGTCATAGGACTTGAATCTGCACCTCCCAGATACTGGCTGGGAGGTGCAGGTTTTTTTCCATCATATAAGGGTAAAATACTTGATCTTTCTGCTGTTTTAAAAGCTATATTGCATTCAAAATATCAATTTCTTATCTGTATCGTATGATACACATTCAATGCTTCCAAGAATAAAAAAAGTTTGTTTACATATGTTGTTGCACATATATCATCATCATCATCATCGTTTAACGTCCATTCTCCATGTTGGCATGGGTTGGACGGTCGACTAGGGGTCTGGAAAGCCAGGAGGCTGCATCAGGCTCCAGTCTGATCTGGCAGTGTTTCTCCAGCTGGATGCCCTTCCTAACGCCAACTGCTCCAAGTGTGTAGTGGGTGCTTTTTATGTGCTACCAGCACAGGGGCTAGACAGGGCTGGCATCGACCGTGTTTGGATGATGCTTTTTACATGCTACCTGCACAGGAACCAGAGGGGGCTAGCATCGATCATGTTTGGATGGTGCTTTTACGTGCTACTGGCACAGGAGCCAGTCAAGGCAGCATTGGCATCAGCCACGTTCAACTGGTGCTTTTCACATGCCCCCAGCACAGGAGCCAGTCGGGGCGAGTGGGTTGGCATCGACTATATATATATATATATATATATATATATATATATATAT
>NC_068985.1:84400475-84401076 GCF_001194135.2 Octopus bimaculoides
TATATATATATATATATATATATGCATCATCATCATCGTCGCTTAACATCATCGTCGCTTTCCATGCTGGCATGGGTTGGACGGTTTGAGTGAGGACTGGTGAGCCAGAAGGCTGCACCAGGCTCAATCTGATCTGGAAACTTTCTACACTTGGATGTCCTTCCTAACGCCAACCACTCAGACAAAGTAGTGGGTGCTTTTATGTGCCACCAGCATGAGGGCCATTCAGGTGGTTTTT
Organism: Octopus bimaculoides; assembly: GCF_001194135.2. Classification (NCBI taxonomy): domain Eukaryota; kingdom Metazoa; phylum Mollusca; class Cephalopoda; order Octopoda; family Octopodidae; genus Octopus; species Octopus bimaculoides. Next base: position 84,400,714 of record NC_068985.1, read on the forward strand.
GGCAACGACCATGCCGAAAAGGTGTTTCTTACGTGCTGCCTGCATGGGAGACAGTCCAGCGGCACTAGCAATGACCATGCTTGAATATTTTTTTTCACATACCACTGGCACATGTGCCAGTAAGACAACATTGGCAATGATCATGCTCAAATGGTGCTTTTTACATGCCACCAGCACGGGAGCCAATCCGTGGCCCTAGCAACGATAATGCTCGGATGTGACCATACTAGCACAGTATATCTGTATATGGATATATATATATGTGTATGTATGTGTGTGTGTGTATGTGTGTGTGTGTGTGTGTGTATGTGTGTGTGTGTGTGTGTATATACATCATTCATTTGTTTCAGATAAATAATGTTT
>NC_068985.1:84401092-84401362 GCF_001194135.2 Octopus bimaculoides
TTTTTTTTTTTTTTTTTTTTTTTTTTTTGCTAGCATGACTTAAACAGGTAAATGAGACAAAAAGAATTTTTAAGTTTGGTCACTCTTCTTGTTACCATCCCTGGACTGTTCTCAAGTAATGTATTTTAAATCTAGAAGAATACACACACACATACACACACACACTCGTTCATTCATTCATTCATTCATATTGTTACTGAAGTCAATTTCTCATTTACCTTATCTTTCATGTTCGATTTTAACCTTCTATTGTTCATCATGGACATTGAG
>NC_068985.1:84403628-84404170 GCF_001194135.2 Octopus bimaculoides
ATATATATATATATATATATATATATATATATATATATACATACATACATGCGTACATATGAATGTATGTATTTGCAGTTAAGTATATGTCCAGTCATAGAGTGACCGATGATTTTGTATATGCCCCTTCAAAGTTTGAAGTGGTATGTGGCCTTCATCATTGGAGTCTGACAGACCATCCATAAAACTAAGCCCTATGTTTTAGAGTGTGTTTCTTTTTTCAGATATATGATACACAGACTATATATATGTACATGTGTGTGTGGGTCTGTATGTATACATACGTGTGTGTGTATGTATATATATATATATATATATATATATGTAAATTACAATAATGGCATTGCATAATACAATGCGAGTCTGCTAGAATAGACCCCAAATGGTCTACATTCTTAGACCATTTGGAGTCTACTTCTAGCACACAGGCGTTGTAATTTTTCAATGCCCTTATTGTAATTTTAATATAAATTAACCATTGTGGTATTTTAGTATGCTGGTCATTAAATAATGAATTCATCCTAATTATGTGTGTATATATA
>NC_068985.1:84405868-84407173 GCF_001194135.2 Octopus bimaculoides
CATTGATTGATTTTAATTTTTTTTTTGTTTCGTTTTTTTTTTAATTTTTGTGTGTGTGTTTTGGAGAGGGTGCTTTTTCTTTTTTTTTTGTCTAAAACAAAAATTAATCAACTATATGGATTCAACCTGTTGGCAATATATAGTCCATTAATTTTTCATAATATCAAAGCATACTAAATTCTTTTAATTAATACTTTGTGAGAATCATGAATTAAAAAAAATTTAATGTATAAAACATACCTTACCCACCAACTTCATATCTGACCCCACACTCTGCTATTTAAAAAAAAAAGAAACTACAAAAGACCATTATATACATAGGTATATAGTCACACATACACACAACAAAATATACTTGTTCATTGCGATATGAGAAGAAATGCCATATCTTAGAAATCAGAAATGCATATGTTGACATATGACAACAATTGTTGACGTATATCAATAGTAGATTATCATAAGACGAATGTGGCAGAGTTAGATAGATAGATAGATAGATAGATAGAAAGAAAAAGAGAGGGGGGATAGATAGATAGATAGAGAGAGAGAGGGAGGGAGGGAGAGAGATAGATGTGCATGGATAGATAGATAGATAAATAGATAGATAGATACATAGATCAGAATTACGTATGTTAAATAAGACAATTGTCTGCATATATCAACAGTAGCCTACCATAGGATGGGTGTCATTGAGGTAGGTAGGTAGATAGATAGATAGATGATGCTCAGACAGACGGACGGACAGACAGACAGACAGATGAAGCAAAAGAGAAAGAAGAATAGTAAAATAGTAACACTGCTTGTATTATGTTTAAATTTTTTAAAAAATGATGGTTTCTTACATTGCCACACGCCACAGAGTTCTAAATACTTTTCATTTATTATATTTCATATTGCAGTTTGTGGATAGTATGTTGTCGGTTACAGGTCTCCAGCTGACCAATCACTGGTTCACTGCATTATTGATGGTGAGAGTGCTATAGGAGTGGCTGTGTAGCTGAAGGCAGAACAAATTTAATAAAGGATTTCTTTCAAAAAGCACAGAACATTAGGCATTCTATACCAATGTTTACATTCTTTGGTGATGTATACAAGAGAACGATACACCCACACAACCATTATCTGTGTATGTATATGCATGTATATATATATATATATATATATAATTAAGGGTACTAACAGGTAGTACTAGCATGCTGACATAACACTCAACAGGTTTTTGGCATCTGACAATACACCATAAAGCTAAACCATTTATGGACATAAACCTAAGGTAATCCCATAAACTAGCCTTCCCCATTTTTA
>NC_068985.1:84407243-84411729 GCF_001194135.2 Octopus bimaculoides
TATATATATATAAAACCTCCACACAATAAAACAATGGGTAACTAGCCCAACAGAATTGCTTCTTCTTGTATTTGTTGCTCCATTCTCCACATAAATATATATATATATATATATATACATACATATATATACATATATATATAGTGAGTTGCCATGTAGTGGGGTCAAATTTTGAGCCTCCTTACCACAAAGTCAGTTTCTTAGCTATACCATGCTTGTGTTATCAGTTTAATCAACACCAATAAATCAATTGTACTTAACACATTGACCTCATAGTAATGAAATGCTAAGTAGACATTTGTAAGGTTTAACTCAGAATGTAAGTTTCATATGTGCGTGTGTGTGTGTGTCTGAAAGAATATATGTGCGTGTGTATAAGTTGAACAACGAAATTGTTTACACACAAAATGCACACTACACAAACTTCTTCCACAGATGTTAGAGATATTCCGTTAAATGAAATACATTTTTAAATAGTTAATGACTTTTTAAAAAATCCTTCTTTAATTATTGTGACTGCATCAAAATATTTTTACAAAGCTATCAAATATATATATATATATATATATATACACACACACACACACACACACCCACACACACCCACATACACACACTCTTACACACATGCAAGTATATGTATATACACATAAGTGCAAAATAAAGTGGAAAAAATAGTACTCAAATACCAAAGGTAGAGTGATATACTTTTTATTAAAGCTACAAAATTATCACAGAACTGTTACTCAATTTCACATTCCTGTTCGTTGGACAGTTGTGACAAATAGTATTTATATGTGTGTGTGTGTGTGTGTACATACTTAAAATTTAGTTCTAGTTATTTAGAACCGGCACTTTGTTACCAGACCTGTTCAAATAACAATAATAGCAATGGATCTAGTATTGATTTCTAACAAAGACACAAGACTAGAAATTTTGTGGGGAAACTCCAGTTAATTAGAAAGATCCTAAGTATTTTAATAGTCCTTTATTTTATCAAACCATGATGGATGAATAGCAAAGCTGACCCCATTGATTATTTTTTTAACTAAAGCTGTACTGGAGCCGTCTAACTGTCACAAAACATAAGAAACTAATTGATTATTCTTTACTCTTTTAGCTTTTCTTCTTATTCTAGCCACTACTTTCACCATTACATAAACTAAATCTATAACTCACACAATGTTGGTGAATTCTGTCATAAGAATCCAACTAACATATTTTGCAAAGTCTTCTCTCTGATTGAGAGGAAACATTGAAATATTTGTGGAGATATTTATGGTAATGTATGGTATTAATATTCATTCAAAGGACATGAGTGTTGTGATGCAAGTAAAGAGACATATAGCTACACACCAATACATAGACAAGATTAGTTGAGGATACATTACTGCTACCTAATACTCTGTGAGTATATGAAAACAATGCCATTCTGTCCTAATAAATATACATACAATTCTTCTTCCTTGTTTTTTATCACTTCACGCATCATCATCAACATCATTTAATGTCTATCTTCTATGCTGGCATGGTTGGACAGTTTGACAGAAGCTGATCAGCTGAAAGGCTGTTCAAGCTCCATGTCTGTTTTTTTATGGTTTCTATGGCTTGATGCCCTTCCTAATGCTAACCACTTAACAGAGTATACTGGGTGCTTTTATGAAGCACCAGTACAGGTGATTTGTACATGGCACCACCACTTACAAGTTCACAAGATTAGGAATGCTCAGCTGGAGAGGGTTGCAAGGGATGAGCCTGTATGCAAGGGCAACCATGCTGTTACTTAGCTTGGTGTGTCTTTCCAAGCACAGCAAACTGCCAGGAATCTCAGTTCCCTGTCATCCCTTCTGTGAGTCCCAAAATTTGCAGATCCATTCTCACCACTTCATCCTGTGGACACAAACTCCAACTGAAAAGCACAGTATGTCTTTCATTGAAATTTTCCTGGTTATGATCTTCATCAATGAGGCAGTTTGCCAGCTCACGTGCAGGATGTCTTTCTTTGAGACACCAATCATGTGGATGGCTGTTGGTTCACAATGAGCTCATTCATCCTTTGACAGGTCTTGTCTTTTGTCCTGTAGAGTTTCCACAACATCCTCCTCACCTGGCAAGCGAGATGTGGGAGGATGTTTAGTTCCTGACTACCTGACCCTGAAACAGGTTGTGCTGGATTATGTAGTACCAGTAGCAGAATTTTCTTGTCCTGACCTGATAACTAATTATAAATTAATTACACAATACAGTGATTTAAGTTGTTTCAACAACTGCAATAACTGGTCTAACATTTGTTGTATCAATACTTTACATGTTAGAGTTGATGTCATTAAATAACATACTTCATCATATTCAGACTCAACATGCTACCTAGTTCAACACTATTGGGTGTAGGCTTTTATGTGCTTAGTCTATTTGAAATAACATCCACATCTTCTTTATGTCACACACGACTGTCTTCAATTGCAGGAAAGACTGTGGATAAGGTAGTCTTATGTGCTGTTCTGATGACCTGAGCCAGAGCACAAAGCTAGATGTTAAAATGATGATGTTTATGATAATAGTGCAGATAAAGAAGACAATAGCAAGATAATTTTGAGAGTGTGAAGATAAATAGAAAAAGAAAAGATAAAGTGATGGATGCATAGAGAGATAGGGTGTTAAAAGTTAAAAAGAAGAATACAAACAGGTGAAACTCATTAGATGTAATGTAGGGAAAGGCTAGGCTAGACTCTCTTTTGCAAATTATTGAATTACAAAAAAAAAAGTAAGAGATGAAACCCCCCCCACCTCCAAAAAAAGCTAACTGTAATTATTACAGTTTATTTTTCATTTTGTAATGACTTTTGTAATAAAACCAAAAAATTAACCAAAAGGAGAACAGTAAAAGAAACCTTTTTCTTTTTTTTTTTTTTTTTTTTTTTTTTTTGAAAAATTTCCTAGAGAAAGTTATAATTTCTGCACATTTACTATACTTGGAGATTTGAATAATTATATTAAAGAACCCCCAAAAAGTAATAACTATAAATATTACTAATAATAACTACAGGAATGTTTAAAAAAATAATTTTTGAAAGCAAAAGTAACAATATGGTAGAGAAACAAAGAAAAGCACTAATAGTTTTCCAAACAGGAATTACATTCTGTTGGCAAGAAGAAATATTTTACATGGAAATTACACACCATTTTGTTAAATGGTACTGGTTATTAAATTTTTGGACAATCTTTTAGCTATTTTACTTATTTATTTGTTCATTCATTCATTTATTTATTCATTTAATTGCTAAGTTTTCTCATAAGAGTCATTTAGGAAGTAAAAATGTATTTATACAAAAATACAAAATTCACCAAAAGAAACAAGGACAACAATATACTGTATAGAAGCTAAAAAGTGAGGTGGGGGAGAAAAGGGAGTTGCAATAAAGTGATGTTTACAGTAAAATAGATCTTTACTTCTTGGATACAGTTCTGAAGAGATGGTGAGAGGGTAATACGTAGAGAAAAGAAGAAAAAAAATGAAAGCATACAACCACACTCACATACGCACTGGCACATACATGCTCATGAGTATTGAAACACTGATGCACATAAAACACTTGCCCATATGTACGCATTGCGAATGCTGATAAGGATATGGTTAATTCTATGATAAAGAAAATCTTAATCATGTAATAACTGTATGTTTAAGTGACAGTATGATTTCTGTTTTGTAAAGCAGAAAATGCGAAATAAACAGAAATATTCCATGGGTGTTGTCAGCATATATAAATATACATACTGGTCATGACGGTCTAACTTCATTTTGTCATAGGTGCAGGTGTAGTTGTGTGGTTAAGGAGCTTGTTTCCCAACCATGTGATCTAAGGTGCAATCCCTCTGCACCTTGGGCAAGTGTCTTCCACTATAGCCGCAGGCCATCCAAATCCTTATGTGTGGATTTGGTAGACAGAAACTGAAAGAAACCCATCACATACCTACGTATGTATGCATGTATGTATGTATGTATGCGCGAAAGTGCACGGCTCATATAGTGAATGGGGAAAGCTTAATCTGCAATGTTTGCAGTCGTGTATGCTTATCAAGAGCCGTAAATGCAAAATGTAAGTTAGTACTAGAGCGCAGAATGTTCCTGAAGGTCGGCAATGGTCTTCCTCGGTCACGAGTGGACGGCCATCATGTATGTATTATAGGTGTGTATTTGTGTGTACTTTTGTCTAGATATCAAGTCATGGTTGTAAATGAGCATCATTATCAAGACACAAGCAAGGTTTTTTTTTTATTACTTGTAGTCTTCTGTAGAAAATATGTCTAACTAAAGGAAAATATTACTGTCCTTAGAAACAGGTGAGGGTTGGTGACAGGAAGAGCATCTGCCTCAACAAATTCCCTCAGATACATGTAAGTATGGAAAAGGGAACATAAAATGATGATGATGATGATGATCACACACCCACACACACACACACACACACACACACACACACAAACA
>NC_068985.1:84411745-84420745 GCF_001194135.2 Octopus bimaculoides
ACACACACACACACACACACACACACACACACACACACACATTTAATTGTTGTAAGACCTGAAACACCTAATGACTTCAGGTTACATCACTGTGAATGAGTTAGATATTATCTGCTGTCTTTGAAACCAATGTCCCTCACATAGTATTTGAAATACTGGGTTTATGTTGTACTTAAAATTCTTCTGACTACCACAGCTTTGTTCTAATTGGGTAAACTTGAGTACACCAAGTTTAACAAAATCTACTACATTCTTTTTTATTTGTCTTTTTTAAATACATTGAGTATGCCCAACTATAGCATTAAGTTGATTGTATGTCATTGCTAAGGTGCAACAGAGCCCAAGGTGAGTGGAGTTGTATTTAAAAGCATTCAAGCCATGACAATTTCATCGTTTTGTATATCCAAGACTACATTGTCAGTTATGGCTTTTTTTTTTTTTTTCAAGACATTAGGTGTTGATTTGAGGGTGATTTTTCTACTATTTCATAAAGTTAAAGCAATTATACGCAATCTCCTTCATTGACTTGTGCAGCATGAAGATGTATGGACTGCACACTAGCAGTCAGTATGTTGTTGGTTGCCAATTCTGTCACTTTTTACTTATATCATCCTTAGTTCTTTTCTCAAATAATAGAATATAATTTTAGATATATTTTATTGTTATTTCTTGCAAGAAACAAATGACAACATACAGAAGCTCTCATTGGCTTGATTGTTGTTTAGTGATATAAGCATGAGAATATTATTCTTGATAAGATTAGTGAAATGGCTTTTTATTAGCATCAGGCTACATATAAATGATGACTATAAACAGCTAAATCAATCCAGCACAGCATGGATTCCTTTTATTATCAATCCCAGAATGATGAAAATCAAGGTGATCCTTGGTATGACTGGAACTCAGAATATAACAGAAGAAAATTATGTACTTCTTGGAACTTAGTCTAGTGATCTATCAGTTCTGTTTCCCCAGCATTCTTATTGGGTGAAATCATTCCCATCTGTACAAATATAAACTCAGCAATTGCAGGTGGCAGCAGCACTAGTGGTGGTGGTCATCATCATCATCATTGTCATGGTTGTGACAGTGGTCTCACCATACATGTTCTGGCTCTCTGTACTGTGAGTTCAAATCCTGCCAAAGTCTACTATATCTTTTATCTATTTGGGGTCAAAAATAAAATACCAGTCGAGCACAGTGGAATTAGCAAAACTATTTGAGAGTTAGGCAAGATATCTTGCAGTAGCTATTCCAGCTCTTTGCAATCTGCTAGAAACAGCATAGGTGTTAAGCTGTATTGGCAACCTTTCTCTTGAATAAACAGTGGTTGCCTGGAGAAGAGAGAGACCTACTTGCTTGGACAACTTCCTGTCTTCTTCAGATCAAAAAATATTGCCCAGGTTTGCAAATACAAGGTTGACCTTGACTGATGGAGGGTCTTACTTAGGAAGGGCTCAGAGATATGTCATATTCTTTTATTATTTACAAGTACCATAAAAACTGTAGGTGAGCACAAAGCAGAACAAGGTTTAGAGAGAAAACAAAGAAAATGAAATGGAATTATGTGCTGTATAAAATATAAATAAACAATACATATACGCAGGAGTGGCTGTGTGATAAGTAGCTTGCTTACCAACCACATGGTTACGGGTTCAGTCCCACTGTGTGGCACCTTGGGCAAGTGTCTTCTACTATAGCCTCAGGCTGGCCAAAGCCTTGTGAGTGGATTTGGTAGATGGAAACTGAAAGAAGCCCGTCGTATATATATATATATATATATATATATATACATACACACACATGTATGTGTGTGTGTCTGTGTTTGTCCCCCACCCCACCATCGCTTGACAACCGATGCTGGTGTGTTTACGTCCCCGTGACTTAGCAGTTCGGCAAAAAGAGACCGATAGAATAAGTACTAGGCTTACAAAGAATAAGTCCTGGGGTCAGTTTTCTCAACTAAAGGCGGTGATCCAGCATGGCCACAGTCAAAGGACTGAAACAAGTAAGAGTAACACCAAAAACTACAAATCTGTGTTTAGCAGTGGATTGAATGCCAGCTGTATTGAAAGGATCACTAGGCAAACAAAAGACCTCCAATCTTGAGAGAATATTGTCCCAGGTCAATTAACAAAATTCAGTGAAGGAGATTCCATCTGGTAGCATAACTTGCTCGAAATGGCAGTCAAGTTTCACTCAAATTAAACTTTTTATTTTCTTTAAAAAATGATACAACACAGACGAATGTTAGTCATAGTTGTACAAAAAGATTATGTGATGTTGGCTGAAACAACTTTTGATCATAAGTCTGTTTGATCAGAACAAACCTGAAGCTAAGATAGCTTCGTAATTTCTCAGGCTTTGCAAGGTCTTGTGAAAGTGAGTGTTATGCTGTAGGCAAACAACAATAATAATAATGATGATGAGGAGGATGGTGATGACTTCACCATTGACTCTTCTTTTCCTTCTATAGACAAATTTACTGACATTAGAGAATGCCACAGACTTGAAAGATTTCTTTTTAAAAAGCTCAACTTAAAATTAAATACATTTGATGTAAAACTTCTCGGATTTTTTTTTTTGGCTTTTTTAATTTAATTTATTTATATTTATTTTTTTTTATGGTTAATTTTTCTTCAGTTTTCCTCTTGACTTTTCAAGATGAAAATATGAGAGAAAAAAACTGAAGAAATAATAATAAAAAATGGTTATTTGATTGCTTCCACCTTTGATATATTGAAAGTGTTTTTAAATGATCTGTTAGTATTGGTATTGCCTTTCAAAAAAGAATAATATTTTGGATTATTTATGCCTCTTCAGCTCCTTTTTGTATTTCTATCATTTTTGATCTGTCAGTTCTAAATTTTTTTTATTTTCTCTATTCTTATTTTCTATCTTTTCTATTACCACAATAAAAACAGAAAAAAACATACTACATTACGATTAGGTCATACTAAACTCAACTACTTCAATCTCAGAGATGCCATCAGCATTAACTAAAAGAAAACAAAAGTTAAGTTAGTGTTGAGATAATTACAGAGAGTGAGCTAAGGGAAATAAATCAAGTGGACCAGCAGCATGAATTTAGATAAATCAAGTAAATGAGAATCTACTGAATGATATACACAAAAATTCTTAATGAATTGGTATCTGTTTCTTAGTTGGAAAAAGTAAAAGACTTGCTGACAAATATTAGTGAATGTCAAAAGGGAGATAATTCTAAGAAATAATAAATTAGTTTCTAAGAAAATTAAGTTTTTGTGCTAAGAGAAAATTATTTATATTTTGTATTGATAGCTGTCAACATGACACCTACAAACACATTTCCATCTTATTCAACCCTCATCAGAAAGATAATTTTCCTAAGCCTGCTTTGATCAGCTGACAAAGAATTTTACTTGGAGAATAAGAGTTACAAAGGATTTTGTCAAATATATATTTTTTCATTTGTAAAATTGCAAAAAGAAATGGCCAGAAGGAAATTTCTCAAGTGAGCTAATCTACCTTGAGCTTATAGGATCTTGAATCTAAAACTATCCAGATTTTCAAGGTATTTGATGAATGCAATTCTGTTACAAATACCACATTCCCAGATGCCACAGGAACTCGTTTTCAGCTGAATTTAGTGGAGCAATGTGAAATGAAGGGCATGGTACAAGGATATTTCGTTTTTGTCCTGTCAAAGAATTAAACCTTCAAACTAACAATCATAATTTACATATGTGTATGTGTGTACACACACGTGCATACACATACACATACATGCACACACATAAATATACATACATTCATGCAAACATACATACAGGGTCACTTTAGCAAATTTAATGATATACTGGTGATTATGTTTGAAAAATTCTAAATGATTCAAAATTTGTCTCTGTTTATTTCCTCTTATTCCCTTCTGTCAAAGAGCATAGGCTCGAAACATACAAGACTTTTCCATTTTTCCTGAGTGTCAAACACTTGATTGTTATTCCTACACCTGTCTTCGTTTCTTGTTTTTCTATTAATTTGAATTATATATACACCAGGTGCATAAGACATTTGAGGACAGATTTATGTTTATAAAAAAAAAACAGCTATATAATAACAGATAATAACTTTATTTATCAAAATATGCTATGAAGATAAAAATAAACCTTCTTTTCTATAATGTTGTTCAAAAAAGCCACCTTCACCTTCAACAACAGCTTCTATATGAGATCTAAATCACCTACATGCTCAAATCAAGTGGTCCTGGATCATTTTGGACATTACTCTGACTATGGCAGCTTTCAAAGAATCTTTGGTGTTATGGGCATGTTCATTAACCTCTCCACATGTAATAGTCCAATGAATTGAGATCTGGGGAATTAGGAGGCCAAATGTTAGGGGTTATGTGATCATGAAAATTTTCAGCCATCCATTCCTCTGTTACTAGAGCCATGTGTGATAAGTACAGAGTCTTACAGAATCACATATGACCTTCCATTGCATACACTGTTTATTCAGAGATTAGCAATTATTTCCAGGACCCTAATGTAAGGGTCAGAGTTAACTCTAAGGTCTTGTGGAAAGAAATAAGGAGGCATCACATGTCCTTCATTGCTGACAACCCCTAAAACTATGACAGTTGCAGGAAATTTCGTATGCATAACACTTGGAACTTCAGAAGGGTCTGCACATAACCATCTGTCATTTTTCTGTTTGATCTTGGTCGAAGTTTTTCTTGTTTGAGAACAACCAAATCAAATCTTCTTCTGTTGGAGTTTTCAGTTTGTTTAAGAGCCTCTTAGATCTGATGTAGTTATTTTCTTTGGCTTTTTCTGATAAATTGACCTTCCTTCATCATATAAGACTTATATCTGATGTCTTCATGGACAATATTTCTGACTGTTCCTTCTAACATGGAGATCTTTTACAACTGATCTCATCAATTTTCTAGGATTGTAATCAATGGTCTGTTGAACTTGCTGGAAAGATGCAGGTATTCTGATGATTTCAGAGCATTTAAAATATTTTTTATGCTTTGATACTGGTGATATGCTTCCATCTTCAGTCTCTAGCTCCTTACAAGCTTTGTAGATGAAAGATCTGGCAACTTTTAAAAATCGAGATATTTCCAAATCGCTATGCTCAGCCTTCATAACCACAATAACAGCATGCATCTTCATTTCTTGAGTAAGCTGAGGGTTTGCCGTTATTATTTTCTGAAACAAAGATTATACAGAGTTAGCAATAAATGCAGCAATGACCACAAAAAGATATGTTCTCAAATACCTGTGTATTTATATATGTATATATATTTATATACAAGGTGGGTGCTGAAAAGTTCCTAGCTTTTGGTAAATGAAAATACAAGAGAATCAGTTAATTATGATTTTATTTAACATATTCCCCTCTCAGATTCACACTCTTCTTGCTGTGGACCTTCAGCTTTTGTAAACCCTGCGATAGAATTCGGAAGGTTGAGCCTCTAGCCAACCTTTTGCAACACTCTTAACCCCTAGCACTTTTCAGCACTCCCTCTTATTTGTAGGCAAACACAGATGTACACAGATACATACATCCATATATATATATATATACACACATACATATATATGTATACATACTACACACATTTTTTTCTCTCCTTGTTTCTTTCTGTGTTCCTTTCTGTGGAAGAGCGTAGGCTCGAAACGTTAAAGACTTTTTCAATTCCCGAGCGTTATACTAATACATCTATTTGTTTTCTACACCACCTGCCTTCGTCTGTTGTTTTTTTTTTTGTGAATTCTCCCTATATGTATACATATATTGCATTATGTATGACTATCTTTAAAGATAAAATTTGCTGGTAGCTTTTTAGAAGTAGTTTTCAAACAACTATGTACATGCATGCACTGCATCTGAGGATATATATATATATATATATGTGTGTGTGTGTGTGTGTGTACGTACACACAAGGGGGTGCTGAAAAATTCCTGGCTTTGTGTAAAAGAAAATACAGGAGGTCAGTTACTTATGATTTCATTCAACATATCCCTCTGTAAGATTCACACACTTATTGCAGCAGTCCTTCAGTTTTTCTAAGCCCTGTAAAAGAACTCTAAAGGCTGGGCCTCCAACCAGGCCTTTCATAACACTTTTAAAGCTAGGAAGTTTGCAGCACCCCTTGTATGAAGTTTGCCAACCACAACTGCGCTGGGCATGTACAACTACGTGTCTGTGCAGTGGAAGTTAGAGTAAATGGAATGGATATTTTCTGTGAAGTTGGTGCTGGAATGTCTGGTTATGACGGTGGTGGGGGATAGAGTTGGTGATATGGATGTTGTGGTGACAAGGGCAAAGTGCAATGGTTATAGGTGGAGGAGAAGGAGTCAGATAAATGCCAAGTAGTAACCAACCAACCAACCAATTCTTTTTGAGTAACCCTTTTTCATTCATTGTTCATGTTAATTAAGGGGACACTGTTATCTTAAGTGACTACTAAATCACTGATCACTACAGGGCACTGAATGGGTAGGATAGTGTGTGTGTGTGTGTGTGAGTGAGTGAAGATGATGATGTGGACAGCAGGGTGGAAAGCACACATGAAGAATGTGAAGGAATAGAAGAACAACAAGAAATTATAACCTCAAAGATAAGAATCCTTATCCAAGATAGTGGGGTGTGTGTGTGTGTGTGTGTGTGTGTGTGTGTGTGTGATGAGGGTAGTGGGGGCTGACATCAAATGAAGTTGTTTCATTGCAGGATTAAAATTGATAAAGAAGTGGTGAGTGGTATGTCAGAGTGGAGGAAGTAACAAGCAGACAAACAGATAGACAGACAGCCAGATGGATAGAGATTAAAGTGAAGGTGTAAATTGAGAGAGAGAGAGAGAGAGAGAGAGAGGGAGGGGGAAAGAATAGATATAAAGAGAGAGAGGATTGGGGAAGACAACTCACCTCCCTTGTGGCATAAAGAGTAGTGTAAAGATACAGAGAGATGTGGAAGCTGGAAGCAGCTGGAGAAGAGAAAGAAAATTATAGACATTAGTGAGATTGGGTGACAGTAGATAGACAGGAAGAAAGAAAAGATGGGAAGAAAGAAAAGAGAGGAAGAATGAGATGTAAAGAAGTGGGGGAGAAAACAAGGAAGAAGGAAGAATCAAAAGATAAACAGGGCAGGAAGAAGAAAGCAAAAGAGAGAGATGAGTCGGAGTGGAGACACAACACATATGAGAGAGAGAGACAGAGAGAAAGAGAGGAGGAACAGGGGAAAAAAACAAAGAGAAATGCAAGAAAGAAAGTTGGAGAGAGTGTAATGTAAAAACTAGTAGTGAGATGGGAGTAGCAGGAAGAGTGAAATATTAACGGTAAAGAAATAGGAGACTGAAAACTGAAGAAAGAACTAGCGAATGTCCAGCATCTCTACTTTTATTTCTCTGCACTCTTTCTCTCTCACATTCTCTCTCTCACTTTGTATGTGTGTATGTGCATATCTATATATATATATATAGGCGCAGGAGTGGGTTTGTTGTAAGTAGCTTGCTTACCAACCACATGGTTTTGGGCTCAGTCCCCACTGTGTGACATCTCGGGCAAGTGTCTTCTACTATCGCCTTGGGCCGACCAAAGCCTTGTGAGTGGATTTGGTAGACACTTGTAGTTGTTTTAAATAAATTTATTTACATACTAGTTTCAATTTTCTGCTTATCAGTGGTATAAATGTATATAAAATAATGGGATTTTAACAGAATTTAAAATTACAAAGCTGGAAACATTTTTAAATGATTAAATGTTCACAAAATTCAATGACAGAGGTAGATAATATCAAAAACGATCAGCAAAGAATATAAAAAATGTGGATTATTAAAAATTCGGTCATATTGAGTTATTATGAAATACACAAACAAGAGAGAGTAAAAAAAGGGTTTTTTTTAACAGTTTCTATCGTCTTGCATGTAGTTCTTTATTCCATTGTGTACAGGGCTTTTCACTTTTAACGGAGTGTTTTGGAATCAGAGAATTTCTTGTGCATATATATATATATATGGTTTTATGTGAAGATGATTTAATTTTTGATTCATTATAATTCTGATGATGTTATATTCTTTCTGGTGGCTGTATACATATACATATATATACATATATATACATATATTCATATATGGTTGATGACCATTCCCTACAGGAAAGTCAACCAAGCAAAATGCCAAACTTGGCCAAAACAAAAAACAGGTTCTTTATCAAAATAAAGTGACATCACAAAATCTACTACTAATCAAAACCTGTTCCTATGTACAGGGAACCAACCAACCAACCAACCAACCAACCAACCAAAACACTAATGCCGAAACAAAATCTGTTTTGACCAAAAACATCCACCAGAAAGAATAAGACATCATCAGAATTATAATGAAACACCAATTAGATCTTCTTCACATAAAATCATATATATATGATTCCAAAACACTCCAAAAACAGAAAAAAGAACTATACACAAGACGATAGAAACTGTGAATAAACCCTTTTATTTACTTTCTCTTGTCCAATTATTCTATATTAACTCAATATGACTGAAATTTTAGTAATTCACATTTTTATATTCTTCTCTCATCACGTTTGATATTATCTACCCCTCTCATTCAATTTTGTGAACATTTCTACTTCGTAATTTAAAATTCTGTTAAAATCCCATTCTTTTATATACATTGACAAACAGAAAATTGTTGTAACTAGCTTGGTATGTATGTAAATAAATTTATTTAAAAACAACTACAAGTTTTTCAAATTCAGGTACATTTTCAAAAACAAATTCTGTAATAAATATTTTTATATATATATATTTTTTTTTTCTCCATGTTTTTCTCCTTGTTTTCTCCGCATTCTTTCTGTTGAAGAGCGTAGCTCTAAACGTTAAAGACTTTCTCTATTCTCAAGCGTTAAACTAATACATCCTTTTGTTGTTTACACCACCTGTCTTCGTCTGTTGTTGTAAATTCTCCCATATATATATATATATATATATATACACATATACACACACAC
>NC_068985.1:84420901-84423564 GCF_001194135.2 Octopus bimaculoides
ATATATATATATATATATATATATACATACATACATATATATATTTTCATTTTATTTTTTCATTTTATCTAGTTTCAGCTCATGAGCTGTGGCCATGCTGGGGCACCACTACATATATATATATATATATGTATGTATCATCATCATCATTCAGAATCCATTTTCCATGTTGGCATGGATTGGATGGTTTAACATGGAGCTGGCCAGCTGGGGAGCTGTCTAGACTCCAGCTGGATACCCTTCCTAATGCCAACCACTTAACAGAGTGTGCTGGGTACCTTTTACATGCCACCAGCATGGGTGCATTTTCATACCACTAGCATAGATGTGTTTATGCAGCACCAACACAGGTGCTTTTTATGTGGTACCAGCACCATATATATATATATATATATATGAGTGGTTGGCGTTAGGAAGGGCATCCAGCTGTAGAAACTCTGCCAAATCAGACTGGAGCCTGATGTTGCCATCCGGTTTCACCAGTCCTCAGTCAAATCGTCCAACCCATGCTAGCATGGAAAGCGGACGTTAAACGATGATGATGATGATGATGATATATATATATACATTCTTTCATTCTTTTACTTGTTTCAGTCATTTAACTGTGGCCATGCTGGAGCACTGCTTTTAGTCACACAAATCGACCCCAGGACTTATTCTTTGTAAGCCTAGAACTTATTCTATCGGTCTCTTTGGCTGGATTGCTAAGTTACGGGGACATAAATACACCAACATCGGTCGTCAAGCAATGGAAGGGAGACAAACACAGACACACACATAAATATATGCATATATATATATATATGCATATATATACATATATATATATATATACATATATATATATATATATACAATGAGCTTCTTTCAGTTTCTGTCTGCCAAATCCACTCACAAGGCTTTTGTCAGTCCAAGACTATAGCAGAAAACACTTACCCAAGGTTCTATGCAGTGAACCTGAACTTGGAAGCATGTAGCTGGGAAGCAAGCTGCTTACTGCACAGCCACTCTTGCCTCTATATATATTATTCTTTAATAAGAACAGTGTTGACAGTAACTTCAATGTTTTGGTCTGCTTAGCATTCATCAGACTATCCACTTAAGGCTAAGCAAGCTGAAGCTCCAAAGTCACTGTCACTTTTTTAAAGAATAATAATTTTATACTCTGAAAAAAGTATCAAGTAGTCTTTCTGTTTCAAGTAGTGTTTATTATAACTTGAGGTACAAACAAACATATATGTATATATATGTACATATGTATGACTAAAAATTACAGTTTTGAGCTGGCAATTATTTTCTCCATTTAACGCAAAGTGTCACACTATTTTACAAATCATGAATTCATAAACCATAAGTAATTAAATATCTTAAATTATTGTCATAAATTGTTGCTCTGTTTTAATCTTTTAATCCTTGACATAATTTATTGACTTAATACTATCAGCTAGTGATAAATTATCTATTTATAAAATGTAACCTGAAATTATCTTCCTTGCCACTAATAATAATAATAATAATAATAATAATAATAATGATAATAATAATAATAATGATGATGATAATAGTAATAATAATGGTTTCACATTTTGGTACAAAGCCAACAATTTGGGAGAAAGGGGTACGTTGATTACATCGACCCCAGTACTCAACTTGTAATAGTGACCCCAAAAATATGAAAGGCAAATATGGCTTCAGCAGAATTTGAACTCAGGACATAAAGGTGGATGAAATTCTGCTATGCATTTTTCCCAGTGAGCTAATAATTCTAACAGCTTGCCACTTTAATAATAATAATAATAATAATCTGAAGAAGAAGAATTTTTTTTTCTGATTTAAGTAGGGGGGCCAGAAATTTTGAGGTTACAGTGATTGTCAGTACTGTTCAGACCAGTAATAATAATATTCATGGTATTTTTCCATTCTAAAAATGCTGATGTATTATCATTTAACACTAATGTATGATCAAAATCAACAAAGATGCTCACACTATTTCAACTAATAATACTTTACTAATGCTTTGGGCTTGAAAAAACAGAAACCAGAATATTGTTTGGTATAATGTTCCATTTTCCTTAAATGTTAAAGCAAAATTGTCAGAATTTTTTTTTCAATTTTAAGAAAAATTTTCCACCTCAGCATAAATATTGCCAAGTATTTAATAAGTGAACTTATGAATTATTTCACTCTACTACAGAAAACTTAATTAGGTCCTCTAATAAGTAGACATGATTATATAATCTCCATTCAAATGGAAATAATGTGGTCCCTATTTAATAAAATGTTTTATTATTAGTTGTAACTGAGCATTTATAGATGAAATTCCTTCTCGGGTATTGGTTATTTAAAGGACATTTTCCAGTAATTCTATAGTTACATAGACCAGTGGCAGGAGTCATCCAATGAATTATAGTTAAGAATTGCAATTATCAAGCTAGTTCCAGAGAGGGGTACAGTTTCATCCGTCTTAAGTTCATGCAATATGTAATTAGACTGTTGGCTACAATTTCGAGCATTATGTTCCATTACCATTTATAGTGGCTTTAATGTGTGTGTGTGTGTGTGCACGCAACATTATATCTACTTATATATAGTATAGATACATATCATATAAACCATATAATAACATTAAGCAAACACATGCACACATACATGTATATATATAT
>NC_068985.1:84423574-84424745 GCF_001194135.2 Octopus bimaculoides
ATGTATGTATGTATGTATTTTATCTGTTGATTAACAAAGCAGCCACTGGTTTCATACCAAGAGTTCTCAGCAGTTGTCAAGCCTGCTACATTTGGACATTGGTACTCATCTCCATCTTATTAACTAACTAATAAAGAACAGTTATCCACAATGTGGTGTCAAGCACTTGTCACTGTTTGATATTAGTATACATAGACACACACACACACACATATAATCATATATATATATATATAAGTGAGTGGACAGTCAAAAGAAATAGGAACGCAACAGATTTAGTAAAAGTTAGATATATTATTTTCTAAAACTGTTTGATTCAACTGCATGTGGATGCCCTTCCTAATGCCAACCACTCCAAGACTGTAAAGGGTGCATTTTATGTGCCACCGGCACTGGGCCAGTCAGGTGGCACTGGCATCAACCACATTCAGATAGTGCTTTTTATGTGCCACCAGCACTGGAGCCAGTTAGGGGGTACTGGCATCGACCACATTCAGATGGTGCTTTTTACATGCCACCAACACTGGAGCCTGTCAGGCTCACAGAACTGGGAATACTCCCGTTCTGCTGCCAGTTGCAGTAGAGCACTTTGGGGAGATTAGAGAACAACTTTGGCATATTTACATAAAGCTCATAGGGCAGACCATCCAAACCTGGTGACCTGCACCTTGTGCAGCTGATAAGGTCATCCTGAATTTCGGCTGAAGTTGTCTGCCTTTCATTATGTTTGGATAGTGCTTTTTACATGCCACCAGCACAGGAGCCAGTCAGGGGTCACATACATATATAATATTATGTGGGCATGTTTGTGTCCATAGAAGAAATATAACACAACAACTAGAAACTATTCAACTTGGTATATTCTTAAAGTTTTGAAGAACTATTCTATTTGCTACTGAAGAACAAAAATGAATATAAGAAAGAAAACAGAAAAGAAATGATGATTTGAAATTAGCTTCTAAAACACAAGGGATGTTCTTTTATTTATTTATGTTTTCTAAATTCCAATGCATTCTTTATTCTGTATTTTCACCTTCATTTTTACTCTATACCATGTTTCCTAAATTTATTTTTCATAATTTTTTTTTTTTATTATTTATAAAGTATATTTTTTAATCTTTTTCATGTTATCTTTAATTTGAGGTTTCTCTTCATTCTTTATTTTTTAAAA
>NC_068985.1:84425447-84426530 GCF_001194135.2 Octopus bimaculoides
ATATATGAATATATATATATGAATATATATATGTTTGTGTGTATGTATATATATATATATATATGAATATATATATGTTTGTGTGTATGTATATATATATATATATATGTATGTACATAAATATATATATATATGTCTGTTAATATATATATATATGTATGTGTATATATGTATGTTTGTTGGTGTGCACAAAAACGTATACATATACTGACATTATACACACATGCACACAAATGTGCATTAAGAGATGCACCCATATATGCAAGCACACAGTCACATGTATTGATTCCCGCATGGCAGAACATGATGAAAAAGAGACTTATAAACTTTCCTTTGAAACTACAATAGCATAAAGAAAATAAAAAAATCAGAAAGCATTCCTTGTACATTGATATGCTCACCTACATACACACAGCTGCATAAGTATGTGTTATATATATATATGTGTGTGTGTGTGTGTGTGTGTGTGTGTGTGTGTGTGTGTGTGTCTATATATATCTCTGTATCTTTATATATATGACTATACATGGACACATCTACATATACATACATACAATACCACAAACACACATACATAGTTGCTTTTTCAATGAAAATGGTAAATGAAAAAATTATAATAATAATTTTTTATAAAAACTCATATTTAAGAACATGAAAAAAACTAAGAAAAAAATGAGCTAATCGAATCATGGGTAGAAAATAGTTTGGAAAGAAATAAAATAAAAAAGAATGAACAGCAGCAACAACATAGCTAGATGTTAATTTGCATATTTTCTTTCGGAACTTGCCTCTTTGAAATGTTTCTCGATTCCTTCATCTGGGAGAGCTTTTGTTTTTATATTAAGAACTTTGCTTAAAAAAAAATAAATTATAAGACTAAAATGACTTCTCATTGCATTGTGTATTACCTTAATTTGAATAACATTTTAACCTCTTAGCACATTGCAAGGAAACGAATCAATTAAAACACATTGATCATTAGAAATACTCTGTTTTCGTTTTTCTTCTTCTTCTTCTTCTTCTTCTTCTTCTTCTTCTTCCTCCCCACTTTCTCTGAATATACATTTTTTGGTGGGGGATGGT
>NC_068985.1:84426540-84434866 GCF_001194135.2 Octopus bimaculoides
TTTTTTTTTGTGTGTGTGTGACTTGTTAATATATTTCTTTTTCAATTGCATTTTCCATTTCATTCCTTTCATTTTTTTTTTCTAAGCATTATCTTAAAAACAATACATATTGTCAGAATAATAAGAAAAAACTGAATAAAACACAAAAATAAAAGGCAAAATAATAATAATAATGATAATAATAATAATAATAATCATAGAATTTTTGTTTCCTTTCCCACCCCATCAGATAAACATGAAAAAATCACGTTACACAGCATTTTCATTCATTATTTTTGTGTTCCCCAATTCATGTGTTTCTCAATATATTTTGGCAGAAGGAAGGCTGACCAAGTAGGTAATGTATTTGACTATCTGTTTGTTAGTGATCTGTTTAAATCAGCTCAATATCCTTGAAAAGAAGGGCCACTGGATTGCTTTATAATGATTCAATGACCAACACTCTTCACTACATCAACACCACTTTGTTTCTTATCATTTCTTCTATTATTACTACAGTGACCTTTATGCCCCTTGACTACAAATAACTGCATAACTAAAGGCACATGCATGGCTTTGAGGTACAGATATGGTTATGTGATTCAGATGGTCACTTCTAAAGCACATGGTTTTGAGTTCAGTTCACTGTGCAGCACTCTGGAAGAGTATCTTCTAATTTACTTTCAAGTTGATCAATGCCTTACTAGTGAAATTGCTTGGAAAAGCCAGACATAGTCCATCATGTGTGTGTATGTGCACATGTGCACATATGTGAATGCTTAAATCCTGGCTTGAGCTATAAACGTTGACATTTGTTGACATTTCATGCAAATAACTCATCCAGTAAGCTCTACACTCTCAAGGGTGGGTACAATGAAAACTCTCTTACTTGAAAAGCAGGTATAGGCTAGTAATAGGAAAAGTGTCCATTGTAGTACAATGCCTCAGTGATATGTATGTACCTAACTCATGTTAAAATGGAAAATAGATATAAAACAAAAGAAAGAATCCTCCCCTCAATCCTACTCATCCTACTCGCATTCCCTCTGAAACTGCCATCTTGTGTTGCACTTTCCAGACCACTCACACACATGATAAAATTCATTGAATCTGCTCTCCCCAGAACTGTATCTTCCTATAAAACATTCCTCGTCCCTGTGTCCTAAAGATGTTCAAGTTAAAAATTGAATGAATAAATCTCACCAAACTCTCTGGGCAAATAACCATTGTAGTCATTGTCTGTCCTACTGCAAATATTTTATAAAAGGAACTTTTGTTATATTCATTTCTGTTTCTGAGAAACAGGGGTGGACCGAACCATAGATCAATCGGGTACTGCCCAAGGGCCTGGAGCTCTAAGGGGCCCGCACTCTACATGTTAACTCTACTAAAACACACATTAAAAGGGGCCCAGTAAACAGTTATGCCCCAGAGCCTTTAAAATTCTCAGTCCACCCCTCCTGAGAAAAAGGAAAAAAACAAGAGAGAGAGAAAAAAAAAACACTGTTTTATATAGCTTCAGCTTAACCAACTGTTATGATAACTACCAAATAATCTAGAAACATTAATTTTAAATTTTGGAAGGAGGCCAGCAACTTTGGGGAGAGGGGAAGTTGATTACATTGATCCCAGTGCTCAAATGATACTTATTTTATCCACCCTAAAAGGGTGAAGGGCAAAGTCGACCTCAGTGGAATTTGAACTCAGAATATAAAGACAGACAAGATGCCTCTAAGCATTTTGCCTGGGTGCTAACAATTCTGCCAGCTGGACATCTTACAGATAATCTAGAAATAATCTGTTTGTTAGCTATAGAAAATCAGACAGTTAAACTTACAAATATAAAATAACTGGTTCTTTACAGAAAATGTTATTGATGCTATTTTGCGCAATATTTAGTTAGTAAATTAACAATTAATGACAATTGTTTATAGCATTCATTATGATATGTAAAAAAAGATGACAAATTGGTAGAATTGTTACCAAGTCAGACAAAATGCTTCACAGCAATTCTTCTAGCACTCTGTTCCAAATTCAAATTCCACCAAGGTCAATTTTGGTTTTCATCGTTTCAGGGTGTTGATAATATATGTACCAGTTGCGCCCTGGGGGTTGATATAATCAACTTAACCCTTCCTTTAAAATTGCTGGGTTTATGCTAAAATTTGAAACCATTTCAAGACAGCAAGCGGCTAGAATCATTTGCACATTGCAAAATGCTTAGCAGCATTTCTTCTGGCTCTTTTCATTTTGAGTTCGAATGCTGCTGAGGTCAACTTTTTATTCATCCTTTTGGAGTTAATAGAATAAGTATTAGTCAAGCACTGGGATCAGTGTAATTGACTAGAACCCCTCCTTCCCTCCCAAATTTTAACCTTGTGCCTATAATTGAAAGAAATATATTTGTGTGTGTATGTGTGAAAGATATCATTGTTTTAAAAAAACTTTAAAGACCATTGATTGTGAAGATCAAGTTGGGCTTGGACTATTATTAACTATCACCTTGTTCGACAAGGAGTACAGTAATAGTCTCAGTCATCTAGATATTTGCAATATATGCATGGACATACATTGATAAGTTTGTACAGTATTTCTTCTGCACCTAATTTTCTTCTCTTATTCATTTACAAATGAATACAAACCTTATATGCACATTTTATATTGATGCTAATATCATGATGTTCTGCTTCCGTGCAGCATTTTCCTAGATTGTCTACAAAAACACAATGACTGCATATTTGTCTTTGTTTTTCTGTACTCACAAATGTATAAGTTGTATTACAAACCCAAAATTATAAATATATGAGGTGGTGAAGCACGACCTTCGAACATTAGGCCTCACCGAGGCAATGACTAGTGACTAGTGACCAAAACCTTCGAGTTATATAGACTCACAAGGGCCAGTTTCCTGGTTTCCATGGAATATATATTCCCCACATGATGCTGGTCCATCACAGAATTACTCATATTTTCCAGCTGAGTAGCAACATGAAATGAAATGTGTTGCTCAAGAACACAATGCATCAGCCAGGTCATGAATTGAAACCACAATCTTACGATCATGAGTCCAATGCTCTGACCACTAAACCACATACCTCCACATATGTAGGTATATGCATGCATTTTACGATGCCCCACATCTGTGTATATTCATAGATCCTAAATAATATATTACAAATATCATAACTAATACTCATACTTCAGACTGAATAGAAGGTATCTCTATAAAAACATGGTCCAAAGATGTAGGAGGTCATGTATCATTATGATGAATGTGGATCATTCTCAGATTCTTATTTTGTCTCTTCCTCTTAATGGGTTTGCTAAGATTTTAGAGTGTCTGTATGTACTGCTTACTGTTCTCAGTACAGCCATATTCCAGAAAATCACAGAGGATGGCATCCTTGTCATCTCAAGAAACAATTATTATGATTCTTCGGTGGCAATCATTGGTTCACCAGATAAGGGTGGGGTGGGGGGGAATGTGCTTTCCTCGGTTTCAAATGCTTCAAGAAAATCAGAGCAGACTTCCTCTCATTTTTCCTTCAAATCAGGTGTCAACTTCTGAAGAACCCACTTTACATACATGTTCTGATGCCCAGAGTGTTCCACCATCTCCTGTAATGCATTGTGATGGGAATATCAAAATAGTTATTAATCTTGCCTTACTTCAAATCTTAAATCCTAGATTTTAAATAGCATCAAAAGTAGTTTTATTAATTTAAAGAGAAAGATTTTCTAGAAAGTGGAAACAGAAAATATAACAAAGTTCCAAAAATTTCTTGCAGTTCCTAAACATTTATATTACTATAACTGGATAATAATTATTAGGATCATGTTTGTGGTTGATATAAATTCAGATCTTACATTTGAACTTTAATAATATATAAACTTACATACACAGAGTCACTTAGTGAACAGTTCATACAAGGGAGATAATCATTTCTTCATAAAATTTGGGAGGATTAAAAGACTGAATAACGAAAAATATGCACAAAAATATACATATTTACAATATTTACTAATTATAAAGTTCTCAAAATTTTTAGTGGTTGGTAATCATGTATAGTATTATTTCAGTCTTTTTAGAAATCATCAGCATGACATAACCTGAAGAAGTCAGTCAAATACAATTCACAAATCATCCTTGAGTGAAAGCATTTATTCTTATAAAATGGTGCAAATTCAAGTATTGGCCAAGTAATTATAATCACATGTTTTTCTCTCAAGAATATAGATTAGTTGAAAACATTGCCCATGCTATCAAAGACAAACCTCAAAATTATGTTGAGTAAATGTAATATAAGATTTTGGCCAAGAATTTGGTACATCACACTAATAACTTCACCCATCATATGCCATCAAGTGGACAAGTAGACAACTGTTATAGTTAATACAGCTACAGGCAGGAGAAGAAAGTGAATTATTGATACTAGAAAGTCATTTAATATTGTAATTGTTAATGGAACTTGCAATGTACACAAAACATAGCAAAATTTAATCAAATTTCTCTTGAAGATTTTGGCATAGTATACTAATGACAGATAGTTAGCACCTAGCAGGCAATTTTTATGGTCAGTAATGTTACAGGTAGGTGAACAAAGTAAATTATTGATATAAGAATGCATTTTATCATTGTAATTCCTAATAGAACTTGTGAAACACTTTACAAGAAGAATAACTGACCTAAACTGAATTTCTATCAAAGGTTTTGTGATATTTTTGATTTGAAGCAAAGTGAAAGGAAATTAAATTAAGAAAGTCTTTAGTTATGTTTGTTTACATCATTTAAAATATATATTGAATTATAGCACAAAATATTTCTTGGTTTATTTTTATGCCTTGAAACTTAGATCTAAGTAGGTATTGTATTTTCTTTGATAAACCACTACTACAAAGTGCTGCATTAAAATGATGAGAATTGCTGATGTATGTAGACTCACTTATAAATAATGGTGATATTTACTTACTAATTTTAGGTATTATGTTAAATGCTTGCTTTTAATTAGAACTATAATTCAAATAACATAATTTTTCATTAGGTTTATGATAAGGGCTAAATGTTGGGTCTTACTACTTATTTTATCTTCACTTTCAAGAAAATTTCTTTCTTTAAAATGAAATGTTTTTTTTTTAAATTTGCAAGTTCATCCTCTTAAATTTTGGTTGTATAACATTTTTCTTAAGATAGTAGGATATAATATAAGGGGAAATTTCACCATTGTTTCTTGAAGTGGTATAGCATTGAGAGTAAGGTACATGGTTCACATAAGGTAACCATTTTCGAGGTAGGGAAAACAAATGTTGAAGGTATGTTACATTTAAGGAACTGACTAATTTGACTACCTCATAGGGTGGCACAAGGGTGACCCAAATCCACACTACATCAATGATTTTTTCCCAAGTCAAAAAGCCACACAGATCATAGATCAGGGGTTGGGAATTATTTTAGTATCAGGGGCTGAAATACAAATATATATATGAATCTCAGGGGTCACACCCGAGTTAAGAAAATTAAGGAATCTTTAAATTTATAAACTGATAGGCATACTTACCCATATTTATATTGAGGCATTTTTGAGACATTTTGGGACCTAGAATTTGGCTGTCAAACATCACGCAGGCATTCTTTAAAGAAAGTTAAACAATGAGGCCAAGGCAATGTCTGCAGGTCTTGAGTTCAACTTCTTAAATATTCCTATAAAATTGGTCTCAAAAACTCAGTCTAGATTTGAATATTTACTGTGGGGTAAGTATGTACAGGCATGGCTGTATAGTAAGAAGCTTGCCACATGGTTCCGGATTCAGAACCACTGTGTGGTACCTGGGGCAAGTGTCTTCTACTATAGCTTCAGGCTGACCAAAGCCTTATGAGTGGATTTGGTAGAGGGAAACTGAAAGAAGCCTGTCGTATATATGTATATATCTATGTGTGTATAACCCCCCACCATTGCTTGACAACTGATGTTGCTGTGTTTATGTCCTTGTAACTTAGTGGTTCAGCAGAAGAGACCAATAGAATAAGTACTAGGCTTACAAAGAATAAGTCCTGGCTTGATTTCTTCAACTAAAGCCCTTTAAAGCAGTGCTCCAGCATGGCCCCAGTCAAATTCCTGAAACAAATAAAAGAGTATTCTGATGAATATAGTGGTTTCAAATTTTGGCACAAGGCCTGCAGTTTCAGGGGAGGCGCTTAATTTGCTTACATCAACCCCAGTACTCAACTGGTACTTATTTTATCAACCCCCCAAAAGATGAAAGGCAAAGTCAACTTTGGTGGAATTTGAACTCAGGACATAAAGACAGACGAAATGCTGCAATGCATTTTACCCAGCATGCTAACAGTTCTGCCAGCTCGCCGCTTTAATATCTGATGATTACAATCATTTTGGTGAAAACCCTAAAAACTATTTACATGCATTTTTTTTTTTTTTTTTTAGGTACTTCATCAAAATGCTAGTGATCACTACCATTTTACATTACCTGCTGATAAAGTGCCTAAAAATATATGTGGGTGTTTTTAGGGTCTATATCAGTGGCCAATTCCAAATTTGTATGTGGGTGGAATTTAGCTCTCTTCAGATGAGAAATCCTTCACTTCTGACTGAGTACTTCCTATTCCTGAGTAATTCCTAAATTGTCCAATTTAGATTACATAAGTAAGAAACTAAGAAAGACTAGTGGATGAGACTGTGGGTGTGAGTTGCAGTTAAGGAGACTTCCAATATCTTGTCTCATTGTTGTCATTAGACTGACCCCAGGAAGGCAGTTTAACATTGTGGTTTCACTCAATGGGCCACTATTTCTATCAGCTATTTAGTGTCATCTAGTCATCTCTCACTAATTATGCCTGGTATCATCCCCTATCCTTGTCATTTTTAATCACCTCTCTCTTCCCTTTATCTTCTCTCTCTTCCCTTTATCTTCTCTCTCTTCCCTTTATCTTCTCTCTCTTCCCTTTATCTTCTCTCTCTCTCTTTATCTCCTCATTCTCTTCATCTCCTCATTCTCTTCTCCTCATTCTCTTCATCTCCTCTTCCTCCAGAGTATCTGGTCTTTCTCCTACTTCTTGTCATCTCCTCCTTCTGCCCCCTTCTTCTCATCCTTTCTCCTACTCTTTATCCCTTCTTTCACCTCTCCCCCCTCTTACTTCTCCCTCTCCTCTCTCATCTCTTCATTTAATTCTCCTCATCATCTTCATCTCTTCCTTCTCCTCCTCTTCACCTTTTGCTTTCTGTCTCTTCCTTTCTCCTCTAACCCCCCTCTCTCCTTCCTCAGCTCTCCCGTTCTCATTAACATTTCTCTCCCCATCCCTCTCTCTCTCCCTCTCTCTCTCCCACTCACCTTAATTTTCACTCTTTTTTCCCTACCTTTCACACACAACTCTATCTTTCTTCCTTTCTCTTCTTCTTTCTTCCTCCCTCACTATCTCTCCTTTGCCTATTCCCCACTTCTAGTTAGAAAAAACAATAGGATCTAATTGGTTTGTTACAGATCTTATTAGTTTTCTAATAAATACTCATCATTTCTCTCCCGTTCACTCTCCCCCCCTCTCTCTCTCTCATTCTACTTATTTCTCTCTGTCTTTCTCCCAGCCCACCTCTCTTTCTCTTTTTGTCTTTCTCACAGCCCACCTCTCTTTCTCTCTTTGTCTTACTCCTAGGCCAACTCTCTCTCTCTCTCTCTCTATCTTACTCTCTTTCACTCTTTCTCTCCTTGTTTTTCTCTCACTTGTTCCTCTCTCCTCGCTCTCCCCCTCTCTCTTTTCGTCTTTCTCTCTGCCTGTCTCTCGCTCCCTATCACTCTGCTTGTTCTTTCTCCCTCTCCTCTCCCCATCTCTCTCTCTCTCTCTATCTTCTTGTCTCTCTCCTTCTTCACGTCTCTCTCTTTCTCTCTCCCTCTCCTCGTCTCTCTCTTTCTCTCTCCCTCTCCTTGTCACTTTCATTCTCTTCCTTCTCCTTGCCACACTCTCCCTTTCTCTTGCACACACACACATACTCTCACATTCCCTAATATGTATATGTTGCATGTATCCCCCTCATACAGCACACCTACAATACTCTCCATATACAAACATACACATCCTTTTATCTCTCTGTCAAGCATGGACACACACACACACACACACACACACACATCATACTATAACATTTTTTTCAAATCTAAACATACACACACATGCACACCTAATAAATCTTCTCTAAGCACATCTACACACTTCACATATTACACACAGATACAAGTGTCTACTCGCCTACTCTCTCCACTTTGTGCTCCCTCTCTTTCTCTCTCTCTATTTCTCTCTTTCACACACACACACACACATATATATATATATATATATATA
>NC_068985.1:84435408-84436795 GCF_001194135.2 Octopus bimaculoides
TACACAATCACACACATAAACTGTCTTGTTTCAAGCTATCTATCTTTATCTATCTATCTATCTATCTATCTATCTCTCATTTATCTATTTATTTATCTATCTATTTATCTATTTATCTATCTATTTATCCATCTATCTATCTATCTATCTATCTATCTCTCATTTATCTATTTATCTATCTATCTATCTATCTTCTATTTATCTATCTATCTATCTATCTCTCAAACATTTACACATACATACTATACACAGTCACATTCACATAAAGACACTATAAGCTCACACACTCACACACACACACACACCTCCTCATTATCGGTTTCTCTTTAACCTCCTCCTCTTTTCTTTCTGCCTCACTCAAATACGCCCCCCCACACACACACACACACTCTAATACATTATCATATTCAAATATATGCCTAGAAACACTCTCTTACATACACCCCTACAGGCACATACATACATACATACACACTCTCTCTGTCTCCCCCTCTAAGTTTCTCCAACAACAAACGCATGCTCTAAGACACACACATATACACACATACACCCAGGTATATGCATAAAGTTACACGCACACTCACAAACACGCACACACACACACACACACACACACACATATAGGCATTGTCAGTTAATAAAAGGGAACCTCTACATTGTTTTTTTGACTGCTAGAAATAGTAACCAAATCTCCCTTTAGTTTGCACTTTACTGACTCACAAAGGGGGTTGGACAGTGTAGCCCTTGATATATAACAGACATGGTGGTCACTGTTGGACCATTTATGATCATGGGTGTCCCTAACTAGGGCTGACCTTGGGCTAAACAGCAATAACTACATTTTCTCTCCTTTCTCTCTCTCCCTCTCAGATACACATTAACCTCTGCCTTGCCCTTTTTTCTCCAGTTTTCATCTTCCTCCCACTCTCTCTCTCTTTCTTTCCCTCCCTCTCCCATACTGGCTCATAGACTCTCTTTTTTTCTTTCAGTCTTTCTTCCTCAATCTTTCACTCAGTCTTTCTCTCTTTCTAAATCTCTCACTAACCCTACCACTCTTCTCTTGTTCTTTCTCCTTTCTCCTCTTTCTATCTCTCTCGCCATCTTCTTGTCTCTCTCTTTCTCCACGTCTCTCTATCTTTCTCTCTCCCTCTCCCTCTCTTTCTCATAGACTTCTTTCTCTCTGTCTTTCTCTGTCCTTCACACCGATATAGACTCTCTAATAAACACCTACACACCCACTCACCCACATTCATACACACACACACACACATACCCACACACACACATACCCACACACACACACACACACACATATACTGAAACAGAAGTTGATTTGTATATGTTGTCACAGCCACACATACACACACAAGCATTCTCAAATACCCCC
>NC_068985.1:84437882-84440755 GCF_001194135.2 Octopus bimaculoides
ATCTTCCTCTCCCTCTCTCTCCATCTCTATCTTCCTCTCCCTCTCTCTCCCTCTCTATCTTCCTCTCCCTCTCTATCTTCCTCTCCCTCTCCCTCTCTCCCAGATCCTGATACAGTCTCCACCTCTCCTCCTTTTCCCTCCGTGTCTCTCTCCTTATTAATATTTGTCTCTATATTACATAAATGTGCATGTGTGTGTGCGTGTGTGTATGTGTGTGTGTGTGTGTGTTTGCATATCTATGTATGTGTCTGTTTGTGTATCAGTCTTCATTTAGTCTTTCTATAATTTCAACTCACTAACAGATAAAACTGCTGTTAGCAAATTCATTAACTTTCCAATACAGAAGGAATTATATGTACCAATCTTAACTCTGCAAAGAATATAAAAGCAAATAGCTGAAAATAAATAACAAAAACAACAAACAAATAATCACAAAAATTAGTAAATAAATAATTAGAAGAATTTGAAGAAAATAAATAAAATTCTAGGTATTTTCATTTGAAGACTACCATCTTACTATGTAATTCAGAAAGTAGCATGATAAAAAAAACAAAAATTGTTCTTTCAAATTTTAAAAGCTGTTCTAATTATCTTCAAGTTTTTACCAGGTTTCCTGACATGGTGAATAGACATAACTTTGAAATTCAAATAATATTTTTATTTTAAAAATTCTCTCTCTCTCTCTCTCTCTCTTTCTTTCTCCTTAAACTGTTTCTGTTAGAGATGTATAGATGGATGGATGGATGGACGAAGCTATGGCAGGATGAATCGGCAGATAAATGTATAAATAGATAGATAGATAGATACATACATAGATAGGTAGCGAGAAAGCGATCGTTGGATAGAACGAGAAAGCTAGATAGATAGATAGATAGATAGATCGCTGGATGTATGCATACACGCATGGACAGGTAAAAAAAATAAATAGATCGATAGATTGTTTTGTTGGTAAATTTTCACAATGTATTTTTAATACTTATTTCAAATATATCTGTTTATACAGTGTATGTGAGTGTGTAGTTCAGATTTACAGAAAACAAATGACCAACAAGCAGGTGTATTAGTTTAACGCTCAAGAACAATTGAAAAGTCTTTGATGTTTCAAAACTATGCTCTTCGACAGAATGGATTGAAAGGAAAAAATGGAGAGAGAATGAAAAAAAGACAGAAGAAACCCATTTTCTAAATATACATATATATGTATGTCTGAGTACGTGTGTATGTTTGTATATATATATGTGTGTGTGTATTATAGATACATACATATATATAAATAATAAATGATATATATATATATATATATATATATATATATATATATATATATATATATATATATATACACGTGTATATATGGGTACAGGACGCTACCAATGGTGCAAATAACATCAAATACATGAGCAAATGTGTTAAATACATAAATGAGAAAAAAATAGAAACCAGAACAAGTAAACGCAGAGAAAGGACCCTTCATCAGTTGTGGCATGCTCAAAATGAGGAGTAGATAGACAGCTGACAACTGATGAAAGGTCCTCTCTCTGTTTACTTGTCCTGTTTTCCATTTCTTTGTTGTTGTTTACATATTTAACTCATTTATTCACGTATTTCATGTTATTTGCACCGTTGGTGACATCCTGTACCCATATATATATATACATTGTATATTATTTATTATTTTATTGAACACGATGCATCCATTTCCAACTATATATATATATATGTATGTATATACATATATATATACATATACATATACACATATACACACATACATACATACTCACAGATATGGCTGTGTGGTAAGAAGTTTGCTTCCTGAACTGAGGGTTCTAAGTTCAGGCCCAGGCCAACTAAAGCCTTGTGAATGAATTTGGTAAATGGAAACTGAAAGAAGCCTGTTGTGTGTGTGTGTGTGTGTATGTGTGTGTGTGTGAGTTTGTCCCCTATCACTGCTTGACAACTGATGTTAGCTTGCTTGTCTTCCCATAACTTAGCAGTCTGGCAAGAGAGATTGATACAATAAGTATTCGGGCTTAAAATATAAATGTACCAAAGGAGTCGTTTTATTCAACTAAACCCTTCAAGGTGTTGCCCCAGCTTGGCCACAGTCTAATGACTGAAACAAGTAAAGGATAAATTACATATATATATATATATATGTGTGTGTGTGTGTGTGTGTGTGTGTGTGTGTGTGTGTATGTGTATAATTTTATTCGTCTTTAGTCGAAAGACATCTGTTGGTTTGTCCTGTTATTATTCCTACTGTATTTGTATTACTGTATTTGTGTAACATTGTTCGTTTTTTTCCATCCTTGTTTTTGTATACATTCACTGCCAAGGAATCTAATGCTCTTAGCTTAGTTTTTCCTTGGGGCTGGCCAGATTGGAGCAATATCGAGAATAACCAGCTGAAATTGCAAAGATAATCTGGATCTTGACTGAAGAGAGAAAACTCCGAATGAGCTGTCTGTGTTTTCTTTGTATCGTCTATCTTGATGTTTTGTCCCTTTCTTGTATCACCTAACTGTCTTGATGTTTTGCGTCCTTGTCCCATTCTGTATTATTTATATATAATGCACTGGCATTTCAAAGTGGCACTGTACAGGTGCTTTTACATGACACTGTACAGGTGCTTTTATATACATGTGTATGTATGTATGTATATATATATATATATATATATATAGTTGAAATTTATAGAAAAACAAAAGACAAAGGTAGATGTATGAACAACAAGCATGTGTATTAGTCTGACACTCAGGAAAAATGAAAAAGCCTTTCGTGTTTTGAGCCTACGCTCTTCAACAGAAAGGAATAAGGGGAAATAAACAGAGGAAGAATGAAAAAACCTGTAGAGTTCAGCGATCCAATAT
>NC_068985.1:84440765-84448036 GCF_001194135.2 Octopus bimaculoides
CAATATATATATATATATATATATATATATATAGGTATATATACATGTATATCTATGTGTGTATGTATTTGTGTCTGTGTTTGTTCCCTACCACTACTTAACAACTGGTGGTGGTGTGTTTACGCCCCTGTAACTTAGCAGTTCAGCAACAGTGACCAATAGAATAGGTGCCAGGCTCTAAAAAAAAAAATCAATTTGACTAAAATCCCTTCAAGGCAGTGCCCCAGCATGACCACAGTCATGTGACTGAGACAAGTTAAAGAATAAAGATAATTTTGAGCATGTATGTGAACATATGTATTTTTCAAATCATTTAATCTGAAATACACGATTGAAGACAGCTTCAATTTTTCTGCTCACGTTTTCTTTTACACAACAACATCGATTGGGGAATTTGACAAAGTGTCAGCTATTCACAACCACTGGTCTAAAGTAACACTTTCCATTCAAATTTCAAGAACTCCATGGAGGCTTCGCACAGTTCCAATCAACACTGTTTTCTGTAGAT
Organism: Octopus bimaculoides; assembly: GCF_001194135.2. Classification (NCBI taxonomy): domain Eukaryota; kingdom Metazoa; phylum Mollusca; class Cephalopoda; order Octopoda; family Octopodidae; genus Octopus; species Octopus bimaculoides. The sequence goes on from NC_068985.1 coordinate 84,441,274, forward strand.
GTCTGGGTACTATTAGTAACAAGCTCACAAACTGGATTGTAAACATAGAAGCAAATGTGAAGGTAGAGCATCTACAGAAAAATTATTATTATTATTATAGAAACAAAACTCAGGTTTGGTCTTATTCCTGATAAGATTTATGTAGGTAGTGGATTCCTACCTGTAACCCTAGGTATCCACACATTTTTAGCAGTCTTTGAAGTGCTTAGAATTTCACCAAGGTTGACTTTGCTTTTCATGTTTTCAGGATCACTAAATTATATACCAACAAAATACTGGGGTCGATATTACCTGTTAATCCTTTACAATCTCTATGAGGTAAACTTTCCGAAGGAGCTCTACCGGACATTCTATTTCAATCTCCTTCAACCATTTGTCTATATCTTGGCTTGCTGTCCCCAGCACACCGATTATTAAAGGCATGACCTTTACTGTTCACATGCTCTAAATTCTTCCTATTTCAAATTTTAGGGGGCGGTATTTTCTTTGTTTTCTTCCTCTTTCTTTACGATCCTGGAATCAAACAGGCATGATGAGTCAATAAGTAAACAATTATTATTATTATTATTATTATTATTATTAAGGCAAGGTGGCAGAATTGTTAGCACACTGGACAACATGCTTAACGGCATTTTGCCCATCATTACATTCTGAGTTCAAATTCCACCAGGGTCGACTTCGCCTTTCATCCTTTTGGGGGTGAGAGATTAAGTACCAGTGAAACATTGGAGTTGATGAAATTGGCTATTCCCCTCCTGCAAAATTTCAGGCTTTGTACCTACAGCAGAAAGGATTATCATTATTATTGTTGTTATTATTATTATTATTATTATTATTATTATTATTATTATTATTATTATTATTATTATTATTATTATTATCATCATCATCATCATTATTAAGGCAGCGAGCTGGCAGAGTTGTAAGCACACCAGGCAAAATGCTTAGCGGCATTTCGTCCATCTGCACGACCTGAGTTCAAATTCCACCAAGGTCGATTTTGCCTTTCATTCTTTCAGGATCGCCAAATTATATACCAATGAAATACTGGGGTCGGTATAACTGATTAGCCCTCTCCCCCAAAATTTCAAGCCTTATGCCTATAGCAGAAAGGATTATCATTATTATTATTATTAAAAGAATTATATACTGCAATCAAAAGACATAATTGCCCAATCTCAGGTAAAATGTATATATATATATACATGCATATACATATATATACATACAATAGGCTTCTTTCAGTTCCCATCTACCAGACCCACTTATAAGGCTTTGGTTGGTCTAGAGCCATAGTAGAAGACACTTGCTCAAGGTTCCACACTGTGAAATTGAACCCGAAACCATGTGGTTGGGAAGCAAGTTTCTTAACCCCGCAGCCACACCTGTGTCACCATCACAACTAATATTCCTATTTCAGTGCAAATTTATAAAATATGGCGTACAGTCAACTGATTCTCATCTCAGTTTATAACTGGTACTTATTTCATTGATCTTTAAAAAGTATAGAATAGGATCAAGTGTAGGAAAGTGAGACTACATACTCTTTGACATCTAGCATAGTGAGTTGTGTGTCACTAATTCTACCATTCCACCAATCGGCTACCATTCACTATTATTGTTACTACTGTGATAACAATGATCACTACTATTATTATTATTATGATTATACTATTTACTCTTTTACTTGTTTCAGTCATTTGACTGTGGCCATGCTGGAGCACCGCCTTTAGTCGAGCAAATTGACCCCAGGACTTATTCTTTGTAAGCCTAGTACTTATTCTATCGGTCTCTTTTTTGCCGAACTGCTAAGTTACGGGGACGTAAACACACCAGCATCGGTTGTCAAGCAATGGTGGGAGGACAAACAGACACACATACATACATATATACGACGGACTTCTTTCAGTTTCTGTCTACCAAATCCACTCACAAGGCTTTGGTCGGCCCGAGGCTATACTAGAAGACACTTGCCCAAAGTGCCACGCAGTGGGACTGAACCCAGAACCATGTGGCTGGTAAGCAAGCTACTTACCACACAGCCACTCCTGCACCATTATGATTATTATTATTATTATTATTATTATTATTATTATTATTATTATTAGCAACAACAGTAACATCAATAGCAATGCCACAGTCACCTGTAAATCAAGCCATTTCACACAAGTAAGTTTCTGTTCTATAACACCAATTGATGAAATATGTATATCAATAATGGTTCTGTGCTTCCTATCATACAGAAAGATAATGCAGTCCGCTAAAACAACAAAGTGAAAATCAAATAAGCAAACAAGAATCTAAACTACCCCCTCCCATACACACACACTCACTCACAATGTAACACACACATACACACATGCAATATGAATACACTGCTGTATATAGTGTAACACAACGGAACACAACACCTACCAACATCCCCAATTTTTTTTTTCCCCACCACCTCTATTCATCACCCACCATCCACGCAGCAAAAATAAATAAAAACTAATTAGGAAACATATTTAGTTGCTTTTGTTTACATGTTTAATTCTGTTTTTTTTTTGTGGGATGGGGGGGATAGGTGTAGTTTCATTATAAACGAAGTGTAATAAAAGAGGGGGAAAAATAATAAAATAAAATGAAATAATTAAAACAAAAACAAATATGTATCATAGAAAAAATGGGGAAAATTTATTAATAATGTCTACTTTTTTCTATTGTATTGAGGTGTTAAAATACTTGGTATTATTTATGGCAGGCCAAATCAACTCCTAAAATAAGCAAAAAGTTATAGAGAATAATAGTAGTAGTAATAATAATAATAATAATCCTTTCTACTGAAGGCACAAGGTCTGAAATTTGGTGGGGAGAGGACTGGTCAATTACATCAACCACAGTGTTTTACTGGTACTTAATTTATCGACCCCGAAAGGATGAAACTTAAAGCCAAACTTGGTGGAATTTGAACTTACAACATGAAGACGGACAAAATGCTGCTAAGCATTTTGCCTGGTGTGCTAATGATTCTGCCAGCTCCCTGCCAATTAATCATCATCATCATTATCGTCATCTTCATCATAGTCATTTAGTTTCCATTGTCCATGCTGGCATGGGTTGGACGGTTTGACCAAAGGCTGGCAAGCTGGAAGGCTACGCCAGACTCCAGCCTGATTTGGCATGGCTTCTATGGCTTGACGCCCTTCTTAATGCCAACCACTCCAAGAGTGTAATGGGTGCTTTTATGTGTCACTGGCACAGGTGCCATTTGCATAACGCCGGTATCTGCCATGCCTACGATTTTACTTGGCTTGACGGGTCTTCTTCTCAAGCACAACATAATGCTAAAGGTCTTGGTCATTGCCTCTGTGAGGCCCAACACTCGAAAGGAACTTTTCACATGCCACCAGCACTTTGCCTCCATGAGACTCAATGCTCAAAAGGTGCTTTTTACGTGCCACTGACATGGGTGCCAGTTACATGACACCAGCATCAGCCACAATTACGATTTCACCTGACTTGACAAGTCCTCTCAAGCACAGCACATCACCAAAGGTCACAGTCATTAGTCATTGCCTCTGTGAGACCCAAAGTTCGAAGATCATGCTTCATTACTTCATCCCATGTCTTCTTGGGTCTGCCACAGGTGCCCTCCACAGTTAGAGATTGGCACTTCTTTACACAGCTGTCCTCGTCCATACACATCACATGACCATACCAGTACATTCATCTCTCTTGCACACCACATTCGATGCCTCTGATGCCCAAACGATTTTGCCAGGTTGCTAATATTAATAATCCTTTCTGCTAAAGGCACAAGGCCTGAAATTTCTGGGTGGGGTGCTAGTTGATTACATCAACCCCAGTGCATAACTAGTACTTATTTCATCGACCCTGAAATGATGAAAGACAAAGTTGACCTTGGAGGAATTTGAACATAATAATAATCCTCTCTACTAAAGGCACAAGGCCTGAAATTTGGTAGGAATGTGCTAGTCAATTACATCAACCTCAGTGCATAACTGGTACTTATTTCATCAACCCTGAAAAGATGAATTTTAACTCAGATAGACGAAGTGCCATTAAACATTTTGCCCAGCATGCTAACGATTCTGTCAGCACACAAGCAATAATCACAATTTCTGACAAAGCAAGGTTAAAATTTTTTATGAGTGGGATTCAATTGATTCATTTGAGATTATACTTGTTCTTATTTTATTTTATTGACCCCCAGATTAAAAATATCAAAATTTGGTACAAGCTCGGAAATTTAGAATAGGGATTCAATCAGTTAAATTAGCCACAAACTTAGCTGGTTCTGTTTTTACAAATATATTTGATTCATTAGTGCAAGAGATTCTGGGAAACTGGTGTTTTGACATGTTATATGTCTCATCAGCCAGAAGTACCCAAATTAACAAATCTAATGAGTTGGTGGTTTTGTTTATAGTAATTAGTCTCTAATTTATGCACAAGCAGTACTGGATCAATCATTAAGATAAGCATATGCTGAAAGTATTAAGGATAGTGGGGTAAATGGTTTATGGCACAAAAGAAATCACATTAAACTTGCTATAATAAAATTTGAAGTAGTTTATATGATCAGAAATATAATTTTGAAGTGTTCATGATGACGTAGTGAGGATCTTATCAAAGACTTTGCAATTAAAAAAAGGAGAAGACTTTTCAAACATAAATAAAGTAGAAGTATGCAAAAATAAACATTATTTTCCATCTTATTTTTAATTTTGTTTCATTTTAAAAGCTAAAAGTTTATTTTTGTTTACACTTTGAATTACATATATATAGAGGCGCAGGAGTGGCTGTGTGGTAAGTAGCTTGCTTACCAACAATATGGTTCCAGGTTCAGTCCCACTGCGTGGCACCTTGGGCAAGTGTCTTCTACTATAGCCTCGGGCCGACCAAAGCCTTGTGAGTGGATTTGGTAGACAGAAACTGAAAGAAGTCCGTCGTATATATATGTATGTATGTGTGTCTGTTTGTCCTCCCACCATTGCTTGACAACCGATGCTGGTGTGTTTACGTCCCCGTAACTTAGCGGTTCGACAAAAGAGACCGATAGGATAAGCACTAGGCTTCCAAAGAATAAGTCCTGGGGTCGATTTGCTCGACTAAAGGTGGTGCTCCAGCAAGGCCGCAGTCAAATGACTGAAACAAATAAAAGAATAAAAGAGTAGAGGTACCAAAATCTTTTAAATCCTTAAGGGCCTCTATGGGTTTTAATCTAGTCCTGTGCACAAGGCTAGAAATTTTGAGTGTTGCAAGATATTTGATACCTCATTCCCATTACTTGACTGTTGCTTTTTCCGTTGACTTCATAAGGATGAAATTCAAAGTTGACCTTAGTGGAAAATGAACTTGGAATGTAAATGGCCAGAACAAACACGTAAGGCAATTTTTCCGAGACACTAATTATTCTACCAATCATCTACCTTAATAATAATAGTAATAATAATTCTGATATAGATTAGACGTTATTATATATATGGAAGAGTTCTCACGTTGGAAAGTTACAGTTCTATGCGAGACCATCAAACAGAGTGCTTTGTGCTTTGCCCTTCATCCTGCTGGTACTTATAAAATAATGCACTAAGTCAAGCGCTAGAGTTTATTTAATTGACTGAACAGAAACCTCTGTGTATGTATATTGATTTCAAATTTTGGCACAAGGCCAGCAATTTTGGGGGAAGAGATAAGTTGATTACATTGACCTCAGTGTTCAACTGGTACTTATTTTATTGACCCCGAAAGGATGAAAGGCAAAGTCGAACTTGGCAGAATTTTGAATTCATTATGTGAAGACGGATGAAATACCACTAGGCAGTTGGCTTGGTGCCCTAATGATTCTGTTAGCTTGCCACCTTTGTATGTGTGTTTATTAAAAGAATTATTATTATTATTGATAGTATAGTTGCTGAAATGGTATAATTTGGAATTAAGTCCCCAACACTTCATATCACTTTTGTCCTAAAACTTTGCAGTGCAATAAAATTGAGCACCAGCTGGGGTACCACTGTCCCTACCCCTCCTCCTCTATAAATGTATGTAGTGTTAGATCAATCTGAGAGGAGGTGCCTCTACTTTAGGCACTCTCACTAGTGCTGGTGTCATGGTAACACACAACCAGTACATTTTACAAAGTATACTATGACAGGGAGTGCAGTTGCCCATAGAAATGAACCCCCAAAAAGGAAATGCACAATGAAGACAAGGTCCACTGTGCCATTTAGGAATGCAGTACCTGCAGATAAGACCTAGCTTAGATTAGGGTGACCTGTACAGTTTAAGCCAGGATAAAAGGCAAATTTAAAATGATGATGATGATGATGTTAATATGATGAAAATGAGGATGATGATGATGTTTTGTTATATATATTCAAAATTCTGAGTTCAAATCTTTCAAGGGTGTGATATTGCATTTAGAGTGTTCTCAGAGCAACATTCCTTAAATCTATATGGGACTGTCTACATGGTCACCAAAAGTAGCAGCCAAAGTTCCCCTTAAATTACTGCCTACTTTTTTAAAACCTGGAATGACATACTGGAAAATATAGTTTTTGATATCAAATGACAAAGGTCAGAGTTGACATGGTGTACTTTTGATAAGTTTGATCAAACAAGGCTGACTTTGAGCTTGTAACAAGAAGAAAATTAAGAGTTTGGATTATCACTTTAGAAAATATATATAGATGTGTGCATGTAAGAAGGTTTGAAATGTATAAATGCATGTTTTACATTAAAGTAATGATAGATATCAGAA
>NC_068985.1:84448046-84451054 GCF_001194135.2 Octopus bimaculoides
TTTTTTTTTTTTTTTTTTTTGTTAATAAACATAACAATTTATTCCTTGATCACACATGAAGTAGTAAGTACATCAGAGATAAGTGTTCAAGGCAACAAGGTGTAGTGAGACATGAGTTAATTTCTTAATACACATCAAGGTAGTTAGATCCAGTATTTGGCTGCAAATCTAAAATATCCAATGAATTTTGTAGTGGTTGTGAGGCTTGGTAGAAATCCTATGGTTGTATGAATACTGTTTTCTGATCAGCGTGAGTTCAGCAACATTTTGTCGTCTGGACGAACAACTGATATGTTTACATCTCGATGTCTTTTCGGGAACTGATTATTGCCTTTCAAAACTCATGCTTCACTGCTGGGTCATGTGTCTCCGTCCATGGTCAGCAGTGATTAGATGTTTGTATGTACGGATTGGTAAATTTAAAATAATTTAGTTTCTTTTACTATTGCGAAGTAATAATAATTACTGAATTTGTTTTTAAGCTTAAAAATGGCTTTTATTTTACCATGTCTTATTGCAAACTGCATTCATAAAAAAGCGTCCATGATGTATAGTAAATACTGTCAAATTGTATTCATAAATTTAGATTACTTTTTTTTTACTGTATTGTATTAAAAAATAAAAATTATTTGTTTGTAAGCTTAAAATAGGTTTTTACTAACCATGTATTATTGAAAATCCATTCATAAATAAAGTACAGAACTTGGAATGGTTATTATTGGTTTAGCCTAGAGACAAGTAAATTCGGCCTAGCCCAGCCTAGAGATATGTTAATTCAGCTTAAGTCATTTTTCGATGTAAGTCATGTTTCCTGGAACTAATTAACGACGTAGGGTGAGGTATGCCTGTATTATGTTTATTAAATAGTATATATATACATATATTTTCATACATACATGCACACACACAATCACATACTCACATATGTACCTATATATATATATATATATATATATATATATATATATATATATATATATATATATATATAAGGTTATATATATGTATATATATTGTATATATATCATGAAAACTACAAGTCTTGTGAAGTACAGCCACAGAGTTTTGTGGCCAAACATCAATTTATTCTGCCTTTTATCAAGCTGAGAACAAAACTGTTTGCCAGTTGCTTTTTAAGCAGATGACCTTTGAACAGGGAATGCTCATAAGGAAGACAACAGTAAAAAAAGCACAAGGGTTAGATTAGTGTCACAGATATATGTGATTCAGTTGGCTTATACATGTTAAATTATCTAAATTCAAAATTCCTCAACGACAGCATCGGTATATATCAGGGCAACGCTTTAGCAGTGTCACACAGTTGTGATGACGACACTATAGATTACCTTAGAACGCAGTTAGTTTCTCCCTTCAACTCTTTAGGACTTAATATTTCTTTCAACACTAATCTACCTAGGACTAACCTTTTAGATGTTACCTTAGGCCTCAAAACTAATTCCTTTTAATGAGACTAACGAGAACCTTAAATATATTAATAAACATTTTTGTCATACACCTACTGTATTTAAAAACTCAATTCCAAACATTAGCCATAGGATCACATACTTTTCTTCTTCAGAAGAAATATTTGTAACGGCTGCCTCATATTATAAGACTCTGCAGGTTAGTGGCTTTACACACTAAATCTTTTACAGCTCCCATCTCCTCCATTACCTAGTTTGAAGAATAGATCTCAGAAAGTTTTATAATTCATTCCTTTCTCCCTTAATGTTAGGACGAATGTAGGTAGAAGATTCTTGCATTTAATAGATATTCACTTTCCTAGAACCCATAAATACAGTAAGATCTTCAACAGACACACATTTTCTTGTACTCTTAACGTTAAGACATATATCAATAAGCATCTAATGACTAAAGCCTGCTCCAGATGCACAAGCAAAAACAAATATAAGCATCTTCTGTGGTATAAATGTGATATATCTGCCATTGTTTATAAAGCACAGATATCAGCAAACTATGTTGAAGGTTGAACAGAAATCAAGGAAAATTTAAATCAAGATACAACAACCATCTTTTGACATTTAGACACCATGATAAGAGACATTCAACCACCCTTTCAGCTTTAATTTGGAAACTTAGAAACAAAGGGACCAACTACAACATCAAATGGAAAATCCTTTCCAAAACCAGACTTTATATTAACAGGTCAAAGAGATGTTCAGTATGTTCTCTTGAAATACTATATTTCTTAAAGAACTTGAAAGCCTCCAGCGAGTATGAAGATTCCTTAGATGGGATTTTTTTTCTTAATGTCCACATTTTGAAAAATAAATCTTGATAGAATTTTGAAATAGGCCACCAGACACATCGTAAACCATTAATATCTTGTTTATGGTTTTTTGACATTTGTATATTATAATATTGGTTAATTCCCCTATGCTTTTCTTTCTGTATACATATGCACACACACACACACACACACACACACACACACACACACATGCATGTGCACACACGCACGCACGTGCACACACACACACAGTGCACACACACACACACACACACACACGACAAGATTCCATACATTTTCTGTAAACCAGACAAAGCAGTGGTTGACCTGAGTCTATAAAAAGGATATTTCACCAAAGATGTCACACACTGGGACTGAACCCAAAACCATCGAGTTTCAAAGTAAACTTCTTAACAGTACATTCTGCCTGCATCTTGTACATACATACATACATACATACATATGTATGTGAGTGTTTCAATATATAGATTCATAACATACTTATGTTTTTATGCATGCACATATTTCCATGTATGTATATATTTTTACACATACACACACAGATATATATTCATATAAATATGTGTGTGTGTGTGTGTGTATGTATATGGACTCATAAACACACTCATACATATATTAATACTTGTATCAATTCATATATACATGTGTGTGTGTGTATGTGTATATATATATGTATGTATGTATGTATGTATGTGTATATATATATATATATATATATATATATATATATATATAT
>NC_068985.1:84451615-84455735 GCF_001194135.2 Octopus bimaculoides
TATATATATATATATATATATATATATATATATATATATATATATATATATATGCACATGCAAGTATTTATGCACACAGATATATTTAATGTGTGCACAGACACATACCTTTAAAGCTATCTATAACTCTCCATTTCCCCTTTCATCCCAACCACAACTAACTATTACTACTACAACTACTACTACTACTACTACTACCACCACCATTACCACCACCACCATCATCGCCAGTGTTGTTGTTCTTGTCATTGTTGTCCTTCATACAATTCATTAGGTCCCAAATAAATAAGCCACATTTGAATTTTTAATCAAGTAGCTTTTATATACTAATTCTTCAATCGGTTTGGCCCATTAGGGTACAGATTGCACCATCATTTCCTCTTGGTCTGCTTTTGTACTTCCTGAATAGAACAGAATGGATAAACAAGCAATTGAATGAATATTTCCATATATCACTCTCAAACCATCCCACCATTCTTTCTCTGTCACTTACATCCTGGCTTTGTGTGTATGTATATAAATGTGTGTATATATATATATCTAACATGTATGTGTGTGTATGTGTTCATGCATATATATATATATATATATATGAATATATAGATATATATATATAGAGAGAGAGGGGGAGAGAGAAAGTGAGAGAGACATAGACATTTATATAATTAGGTGTGTGTATATGGACATATTTATGTTCGAACAGACACTCACACATACTTATGTCTGTGAGAGTACTTATTAATAAATGTATTTCTTATTTCTCTCTCTCTCTCTCTCTCTCTCTCTCTCTCTCTCTCTCTCTCTCTCTCTCTCTCCATATATATATATATGTATGTATGCATGTATATGATGTATGTATGCATGTGTTTAAGGCAGTGAGCTTGGCAGAAACGTTACCACACTGGGTGAAATGCTTAGTGGTATTTCGTTTGTCTTTACGTTCTGTGTTCAAATTCCTCCGAGGTCAGCTTTGCCTTTCATCTTTTCGGGGTCAATAAATTAAGTACCAGTTGTGTACTGGGGTTGATCTAATTGACTGGCCCCCTCCGCCAAAATTTCAGGCCTTGTGCCGAGAGTAGAAAAGAATATATGTCTGTGGTTATGTATCTACATATACATACACATCATATATATATGTATGTATGTATGTATGTATGTATGTATGCATGTATGCACATACATATATAAATATATATGTGTTACTTATAAAAATAGATACACAGTTTTGTACTCATGCCATTATGTATATGTAAGTGTGTAGGACCATATGTATGTGTGTATATACATATATATATATATATGCATATATAACGGTGTGGCTGTGTGGTAAGGAGCTTGCCTTCCAACCACATGGTTTCGGGTTCAGTCCTACTGCATGGCATCTTTGGCAAGTGTCTTCTACTATAACCTTGGGCTAGCTCATTGCGTGTGTGTGTGTGTGTGTGTGTGCATGCATGCATGCATGTGTCTTTGTGTCTATGCTTGTTCCCTGCCACTGCTTGACAACCAGTGCTGGTGTGTTTACATCTGTAACTTAGCAATTTGGCCTAAGAGACCGATAGATTAAGTACCAGGTTTAAAAAAAAAGAGGAATAAGTACTGGGCTTGATTCATCTGACTAAAAACAAAATCTTCAAGTCAGTGCTGCAACATAGCTGCAGTCTAATGGCTTAAACTAGTGGAAGATAAAAGATATATATATATTCTTCAAGTGGCTGCAACTAAGATGCATCACACAAAGTTGCATCAGGAATACTTGTTCTCTGTTACCTTTGTTTTCAGGTTCATGTTGTGTCTGCCAATAACATCAATATAATTGAGTGGTCTTTGTTCTCTATTAGTCTCCAAAATATAAAACTTCCCATATGATAACAGTGGTCAGCAAAACCTACTCTGCCTTGAGTAATATTAGCAGATGGATGGAATTTTGCCATTTTAGCTTATCTCTAGCCTTGTACTCATGCCTTTCAATATTTTGAAAGCCCTCTTCAGAAGTTTGGTATATGCACTTTCATAGTGATCTTGAATCTGCTTTTCTTAGTTCAGATTTTGGCTGTGTTGAAAAGAATGATCTCTGCACATATCCAGGGAAGGGCCAGCCTTGTTAACTTTGAAGTATTTAATTCCTGGAAGCTTGTTACAAAGGGGCTTTAAGGGCCTGGTTGGAGGACCAACCTTCCAAGTTCTTTTACGGGACTTAAATAAACTGAAGGACCGCTGCAATAAGTGTGTGAATCTGAGAGGGGAATGTGTTGGATAAAATCATAACTAACTGATCCTCCTGTATTTTCTTTTACCCAAAGCCAGGAACTTTTCATCACCCCTTTTTACATATACTCCAGGATTGTTCCTTGTATGTCAGGAAGTTTTACTTACTGCCAGCAACATAGGCCCCAAGGGATTTCTAGTCACTGACCACTTTTAATAGGGTGCCATCATTGGAACAAATTGGCAGGTGGCTTTGAAGTTCATTGATGGTCATGCACAAAGTCTCCTTTGCTTTGAAACAGACTGGTTTTGGTTGTAGCATTCTTAAAGGAGTCAGTATCCCTACGGAAACCAATTTAACCATAGTTAACCTCTTAGTTGCAACACTAGATTTAAACATTAGCTGTTACAAGCCCTACCACATACAAGTTGAGCATTGGGATTGAAGTAATTAACTAGACCCCCTCCTAGTAAAATGTGCCTGCATGAGAAAATGAGAAATGACTATCATCATCACTACTATTATTATACTATTACCACTACTAACATCACTACTATTACCACTTGACCATTGTCCCTGCCACATTTGCTGGTTGACCAAGCTGGTGCACTTACTCTTCCACTTTCTGTCGAAGGGATGCATTCCACTGGTCAGGCGCTCTATCTACTGCCAACAGCCACTGAATGGAGGGCTGAGCATGCCGTGGTTGCTGATATGCAGACATGTACTCAGGCTACAGCATCTCCAGTGTTTCCTTGACGGTGAGCAGGTGTGGTCACCGTTTGTCAGACTCGCTTTTCTACAGCTCATCTCTTTGACTGAGCTGCAAACCTGGATTAGGCATAGGCCGAGGAGGGGCACTTGGCACGTTAAGTGCCGTCAGACACTCACAGCTCTCTGCCAGGTGGGCAATGCGGTTGGTTGTAGTTCCACTCTAGCATTCATTCTGTAGAGGGCTAGTGGAGGGAAAGTGCAACAACATTCTTGGGGAAAATCTGGGTGTCAGTGAGGATCAACTAACCAGTCTGTTTCAGAGAACTTTGGGGCCTTACCAAAGGCAGAGGTATTGTTTTAAGTTCTGTCTGTTCATTTGTTTGTCCAGGGACAAGATATCTCAAGAACCGCTGGATGGATTCAGATGAAACTTTCAGGGATGATTGACCTCGTGACTGGCACAAACTGATTAGATTTGGGGATTCATCTAGTGCTGGACAAGGATTCTGGATTATTTTTCTGGATTTTTTACTTAATTTTTGAGAGTGGCTGAATTCAATTTTAGTATTCTCGTTTGTCGAGTTTATTTCAGATATTCTCATTTTAAAAATCATCTCCAGCTAATCATTGAGAGAACGTTGATGTTGCCTTGGCAGAGGTTTGCACTCTGTGAGTGCTCTTGTTATTATTATTATCATTATGATTATTATTATTATTATTATTGAAAACAGCAAGCTGGCAGAATCATTAGCACGCTGGGCAATATGCTTAGCAGTACTTCCTCTGCTGCTACATTCTGTGTTCAAATTCCACTGAGGTCGACTTTGCCTTTCATCCTTTCAAGGTTGATTAAATTGGTACCAGTTATGCACTGGGGTTGATGTAATTGACTTAATCCCCTCCATCAAGCTGCCCTTATGGCAAAAATTTGAAATCATTATTATGATTATTATTATTATTATTATTATTATTATTATTATTATTATTATTGCAGTTAATGTTACTTTATTTAGTCTTAAATGAATTTAATTCATTATTCATGCAAATACTCTTACCATGAGCCTAATATGTATGCTTGTATCATAAGCATTAATACACATAAGTGAACATATGTGCACACATATATTATATACATATGTATGTGCTTATATCTATCTATCTATATATATATATATATATATATATATATATATATAT
>NC_068985.1:84456236-84457771 GCF_001194135.2 Octopus bimaculoides
GAATGTCCTGAAATCTTTCACAGCTTTGGATGTTTTATCTCATTCTGTTAATTTATATATATATATACACACACACATGTATGTACATATATGTATAGGGGTGCATATATATATATATATATATATATATATATATATATATATATAGATAGATAGATAGATAGATACGTAGGCAGATAGATACATTTATGTATATCTATATATATGTGGGTATGTATAAAAGTACTGGTGCATTTTCGTAAGTATTGAGTATTGTATATATAAATGTGTATATTTATATTTGCCTGTATACATGCATATACATATGCATACATACACACACGCATGCACACACACACATACACACACCACACGTGTGCACATGTAGTGTTTTAATGTCTCTCTAGGTCTCCATATATATTACAATGCACAAATGCATATTGTTCTATTTGTTATATATATATATATATATATATATATATATATATATATATATATATATATGTACATGCCTGAAATTGTCTACAGTTATAAACATTTTACTTTTTCTTTAATTATCACAATCATCGTTATGATCATTATCATCCTTCTCTTCCATTATTTATTATCATTATCATTTTTATTATCATTATTATTATCATTATTATTATTGTTATTATGATTATTTTACATATTATACTTAGTCTCCCCACCCCACTTTTTTTTTAAATTTCATTTATCTAGCTCTTCTTTTAGCCATTGTTCTGCTTTGTTGATTGTTAAGCAGGAAACTCAGTCCAAGGAAGTCCTTTCACTATGCTTGGTTAGCGTCAATATTTTGGCATGTACTGGTACCATATCATTAACTCTCTCCCTCTTTCTTTCTCTCTCTCTTCTCTTCTCTTCTTTTCCCTCTATACTCTGTGTTTCCTCCTTTTCTATTTCACTTTTCCTCTTTGTGTCTCTCAAAAATAACCTATATCTATAAGGAAAAACAAAAACCTTTTTTAAAAATATGATGCTGGCTGGGGTTATACATGTATGCATATGTATGTACATGTATGTATATGTATATATGCTATGTGTCTCACCCCCCACACCAATCTCTCACCCACAAACCTTTGCTGACATTACATCTATCCACTGCAAACCACTACCACCACCACCACCAACAACAACTCTGCCATCATTAATAAATCTTTTTTTAATACAATAGTAATAAATGGTATAAATGGTGTCGGAATTGAAATCCAAATTCTGAACAGACGGACTTTTAACAATAAGGATCAGTAAACACAAAGCATCATTTTACAGCTAAACAATGCATTGTGTTGTTGTGTATGTGTGTATGTGAGTGTATACATACATATAAACATATATATATATATGCACACACTCACACATATATGCATATATATGCATGCACGCATGCATGTCAATGTGTGTATTATATATATATATATACAAAATTATTTATATGTATATAATTATAATTGTACTGATGTATGTAGAAAGTTATATATGTATATAAATATATATATATATGTGTATATATATATATATATATATTATATATA
>NC_068985.1:84460933-84464565 GCF_001194135.2 Octopus bimaculoides
ATATATATATATATATATATATATATATATATATATATATATATATATACACACACATACATACTAACACTAACACATTATGTTCCTTTTGTGTTGCTTTTTCCAAAACACTTTGTTTCCACTACTTTTGAGTGAGTTGTTTCAAAAGTGCTGAGATTAAAAAGTGAAAAGTCACATGTTCAAATCTGGTTATATTCATATTTTCCATCTCTTTATCCTTTTCTATTTTTTTGTCATTTTTATTCCATACTCCCCTATTTCCTTCTCTTTTCACGCCTCATCAAAATCATCATCATGTTCATAATCATTTTACTATTATGGTATGGGTTGGACAGGTTTGCAGCACAGTGAATCACTGCATCTGGTTCCTATGTTGTCTCTTGTTATCTTCTCTCTCTACACCTCTTGCCAACAATAATGCTCACAACACTTCTACATCCACTCTTCTCTCTTCGTCACAAGACCTGGGGTTAAACAATAACATCATCAGCCACCTTATGTCTATACCACCACAAATGAGAGACCATTACTACTGTTAGTAAAGTGAATGCTGACATAATGAATGTATTGAGAAAAGAATTTTAATTAATTAAAATCTCTCCCATAATAATGAGTAAAAAAATCCTCATTATCTTAATGACTATTTTGGGCTTAGAAAGAGAAAAGAGGAGGCCTGGAATTTAAATTAGTTAAAATTAATTAAAAATAAAATGCCCTAGAAGTAGGTCTGATCATTGGCAATGTGGAAATAACTCCAAACATGTTTCTGTTGTATTAGACCTCCTAAGCAAAGTATTGTTTAGCTGTTACCGTTAGATATAGGAAAAACTAGCAAAAATATAGGATATTTCTTTTTTTACTTCTTATGTCACTTAATCAATAGAGCATTCCCCTTGACCATTTTCAGATCCATTCTTAGACTGGTGGCACTGAAGGAGGGAGGATGGTATCCTCAAACTGGAGAGCTGACTAACCTGAATGCTTGTAGTAGAGTGGACTCCATTAAAGGCACCCAAGTACCAGATAATGGTGCTGAACTGAGTGATGGATTAAGCCTACAAACCAAGTAAACCATAGCAGTGAGGAGAATGGATCCAGAATTCAAATAGTAGATACTAGATATCATTTCATCTCATACTCTAACAACTCGCCAAATGGTTTGACAACTTAATATAATTGATGCTGTTTGCCTTGCACTATCTATGTACTGTGGAGGCACATGGCTCAGCAGTTAGAGCGTTGGACTCGCAATCATGAGATAGTCAGTTCGATTCCCAGACCGGTGTGTGTGTTGTGTTCTTGAACAGGACACTTTATTTCATGTTACCCCAGTTAACTCAGCTATAGAAATGAGTTGCGATATCACTGGTGCCAAGCTGTATCAGCCTTTACCTTTCCCTTGGATATCATCGGTGGCATGGAGAGGGAAAGCTGGTATGCATGGGCAACTGCTGGTCTTACATAAATAACCTTGCCCAGACTTATGCCTCAGAAGGGAACTTTCTAGGTACACTCCTATGATCATTCATGACTGAAGGAAGTCTTTATTCTTTATCTATGTAATATTCTTTCTCCTATAGTTATAGGGCCTGAAATTTTGAAGAAAGGGGCTAGTTGATTATATGGCCCTCAGTGATTAACTAGTATTTATTTTATTGACCCCCAAAATGATGAAAGGTAGAGTGTTGACCACGTTAGAATTTGAACTCAGAAGGTAAAGTTGGAAGAAATGCTTCTAAGCATGTTGTCTGATGCAGTATTAATTCTACCAGCCCACTTGCCTTCTCTAAGTATGAAATATAATGTGTAAGCTGGACATGAGAAAATCTCTTAAACTGGAGTGTAGTAGCACACTGTTGCTGAGCTGCTGGTCAGACATGGTTAAGTAAATCAATGATCAAAGGTATTCCATGACCATCCTGTATTATAAATCCAAGACTACAGTCTGTTCCTTTTCTAAAATGATTTGGAAGGAAGTTTGATACTGTTACTAACAGATCTGTCTTGACGTCTTTTTAGGAATATGGATTTACTAGGAGGAGAGGATATCCAGTCCCCTCACTCCTGCCCCTTTTAGTCGCTTCTTATGCCATGCAGAGAATAGAACAACTGCATTCAACCAATCCCCCACACCCCAGTTGCAGGGGGTTTGCTAGTTAATCCATTGCTATGGGTTAACTTGCAGGTGTTAACCTTACAGTTATGGGTTAACCTTACAGGTGCTACCACTCCGGGCCAGAGTAGACCTGGGAACAATAGTGGTTAAGAGGTGGTTCCACACTCCTCAAACCCTGAAACCAGGGCCCCAGGATACCACAACCAGATGTAGTTTATAGTTATATGCAGGACAACTACTGGGTGTTGCGTTCAATGCCTTGACCCAAGCATAGAACGGGGCTCACCTCTTTGAACTGGGAAATGAATGGAATGCCTGGTGTGTATCATGATGTGGCAACCCTCTCCTAAAAAAAATGGGGAAGTGGCCTGGGTATATATATATATATATATACTAGCAGACCCAGCAACCATCAATTTCCCTTTTTTTTTTTCTTTCTTTTTTGCATGCTTGTTTCAGTCATTGGACTATGCCCATGCTTTGGTAATACCTTGAATAGTACAATTGTTTTAAAGCCTGGAACTTCTATAAGTCTCTTTTGCTGAATTGCTAAGTTACTGGTATATAAACAAAACTAGCACTTGTTGTCAAAGAGAGTGCTTGGACCAAACACAAAGACACATACACACAACAGGCTTCCAAACTGTTTCCATCAACCAAATTCTATCACAAACTACTGCCTAACCCAGGGAGTATAGCAGAAGACATTTGCCCAAGGCTGCATGCTGTGGGACTGAACCCAAGATGACATGACTGCAAAGCAAGCTTCTTAACCACACAGCCATGCCAGCAATGTGGAGGCATCTTCGTTAACTCATAGATGAGTTGTTGATGTCTGACTGTACTGGGTGTCACTAAGAAAGATATCTTTCACCATTGCAGAGAAATCCTTTTTTTTTTAACACTGTATATCTCCTAGAGGGTGTGTTATCTTTTAAGCATATAACTGTTTGTCTTTAATAGACGGGGTTCATAGATGTCATATGCAGCAACTTGCAATAATT
The DNA here is from genome assembly GCF_001194135.2 of Octopus bimaculoides. Taxonomy (NCBI): domain Eukaryota; kingdom Metazoa; phylum Mollusca; class Cephalopoda; order Octopoda; family Octopodidae; genus Octopus; species Octopus bimaculoides. The sequence goes on from NC_068985.1 coordinate 84,464,054, forward strand.
CATCAAGTAAAGTGTTTAGCATTCTGAACGACATGCAGTGTTGTATAATTTATATAAACTCCACCAATTTGTATGCAAGTGTGGAAATGTAAGGATACAAGGAAATAAGTGTATTTGTATATACACAGAATTATGCACAGAGCTATACATGTATATGCATATATATATATATATTTATATATATATATATATATATATATATATATATATACATACATACATATATGTATACACACACACACACACACACATATATATTTCTTTGAATTTGGTGATTCCTTCCATTGCTACATCAAGTTTCTCATTGCCTGAAGGAATGCACATAAGTGAGGAAATGGTGGAATGAATCACCAGCCATGATCAAATAAATACACTGAGCTACACATTTAGAGTACTTTTCCTTTCGTTTGCCCACCCAAGTTTCTTAGTGTGTGTGTGTGTAAGCACGGGTGCATGCACTTCATTTTTTCTCACACCCTTATATATATATATATATATATATATATATATAT
>NC_068985.1:84464575-84465324 GCF_001194135.2 Octopus bimaculoides
CCTTATATATATATATATATATATATATATATATATAGATAGATAGATAGATAGATAGATACATACATACACACATATATATATACACACATACACACACACATATAATCATCACTTAATGTGACTAGGGTATTAGAAACACCTACATTGCTAGAAATAAGAGCTAAAATGCTCCAATGCTGAAGTCAAAGCACATAATTGTATGCATATATACTGACAGGGGCTATAATCATCCAACATAGCCCCTGTCACTATATATGTAAACAATTATGTTCTTTGACTTCAGCACTGAAGCATTTTAACTCTTATTTCTAGCAATGTAGGTGTTTCTAACACCCTAGTCACATTTAGTGACAATTATAGTTTTCTTTCTTGGTGAAACATGCAAACTGCTGTCTACATTAATTTAATATATATATGTGTGTATATTGGCACTTGTGCCGGTTGCATGTGAACAAAACATTCGAGTGAGGTCGTTGCCAGTGCCGCTGGACTGACTCCTGTGCAGGTGGCACGTAAAAAACATCATTTGAGTGTGGGCATTGCCAGTACCACCAGACTGGCCTTCATACCAGTGGCATGTAAAAGCACCCACTACACTCTCAGAGTGGTTGGCGTTAGGAAGGGCATCCAGCTGTAGAAACTCTGCCAGATTAGATTGGAGTCTGGTGCAGCCATCTGATTCGCCAGTCCTCAGTCAAATCGTGCAACCCATGCTAGCAGGGAAAGCGGACGTTAAACGATGATGA
>NC_068985.1:84465785-84467120 GCF_001194135.2 Octopus bimaculoides
TATATATATATATATATATATGGATAGGTACAGGAGTAGCTGTGTGGTAAGTAGCTTGCTTACCAACCATATAGTTCTGGGTTCAGTCCCACTGCATGGCACCTTGGGCAGGTGTCTTCTACTATAGCCTTGGGCTGACAAAAGCCTTGTGAGTGGACTTGGTAGACAGAAACTAAAAGTAGCCTGTCGTATATATGTATATATGTGTGTGTGTGTGTGTGTATGTTTGTGTGTCTGTGTTTGTCCCCACCATCATTGCTTCACAACCAATGCTGGTGCGTTTACATCCCCGTAACTTAGTGGTTTGGAAAAAGAGACTGATAGAATAAATACTAGGCTTACTAAGAATAAGTCCTGGGGGCAATTTGTTTGACTAAAGGTGGTGCTCCAGCATAGCCACAGTCAACTGACTAAAATAAATAAAAGAGTAAAAGAAAATATATATATATATATATATATATATATATATATATATACATACACACACACACATATAGTTATATACAGAATATCATATTGACCTACACGTGTTTCTACTGCAGCAACTACTCACTGTTGCAAAAGGAACCTTATAATATATATATATATATATAATATCCAAAATATGCAGTATTATCTTATCAATCGGTTTTGCATAAGGAATACAATTGAATGTTAGAAAACAATCCAATTACATAACAGAGTTAGCCAATATGGAAGGGAATATGTGACTGCTCTCATATATATACACACACACACACACCTATTTATCAAGTTCTACTTATTCTTCTTCCATCAAACTTGCATATAACAAACATGTATATGTGTGTGTGTGTGTGTGTGTGTGTGCGGGCACGTGCACATGCACATAGCCAGAATTAACATGCATAATGTCAGACATGGATATTTTCAAAATTACTTATATATATATATATGGTAGAAATGTTTTGGGTCCATTTTATATCCATTCTTCTATACTGGCACGTGTTTGATAAATATGTTATTTGAGATGTTGTTTTAAATCTAGATGCTCATCCTGTATGTATACAAATATATGTATACATATTCATGTATAAATATATTTGTATGTGTGTGTGTGTGTGTGTGTGTATTTACATATATATATATATATATATATATATATATATATACACAGATAATAGAGCTTGGAACAGACTACTGATTTGCCAGTGCTTATCAAACCATCCAACCCATGCCAGCATTGGAAAGCAGACATTAAATGATGATGACAATGACAATAACAATATATATATATATATACATATATATGTATACACACACACACACACACACACACACATATACATATATATGTATGTATGTATGTATACAATT
>NC_068985.1:84467258-84472507 GCF_001194135.2 Octopus bimaculoides
TATATATATATATATATATATATATATATATGCACCTTTTTCTCATAATTTTGTATTGAATTTGCCCAGAAACTACTACAAACTAGGTGACCAGTGATACCATAAGAAAATAGCAAAGTAGAAGATGTTGGTTCATGTGAAATATATGGAAATTCTAGAGTTCTGTAGCGTCATCTGATGGTATTCTTTATATTATTTGATTTCACTCCATCTTTTATTCACTTTGTTTCTTTCTACCCTTTTCTTTTCTTTTCTTGTTCATTATTTCATTATTTCCTTCAGTCTTTCTTTTATAATCTTCTATGTTAAGTTCTTTCGAATTTATCCATCAATCTATCTTTTCTTTTCTTTTCTTCTTCTTTTGCCTTTCTTCTTTTCCTTCCTTCTTTCTGGTGACATCTTCCATATTGTTGTATAGGAAATATGTCATATGCTTGGCTGTTGTTTTTCTTGCCCTTCATTTTCTTTCAATTATCAACCAAGTGACTCTTCTCGAACATTCATTTCAAAGATTTTTGTCTGCTATGTTTCTTCAGATTTTTACCATTTTCATTGACATAAAGCAACAGATTCTCTTTATTTAAAATTTATTTCAAAACCCTTCTCTCTCACCCTCTCCCTCTGCTACTTTTTCACCATCTTCCTTCTCTCTTATTTCAAGAAATATAGAATCGACCATTTTACTAAAAGTCTGATGGTTTTGGATAATTAAGAAACTATTGTCTTGAAACCAATTTCAAAGAATTCTGTAAATGCAATAAACACTTTACCAAATGTAACATTTTGATTCTTCTCTATTCACTTAAAATAAATATATAAATAAATGAATTAATGAATAATTAAATTAGATTTTTAAAAGTTAAAAAAAAAAATTAATAAATAAATAAAAAGAAATAAAAAGAAATACATAAATAAATAAACAATACAGATCTCTCAACCACTTTAGTTGACTTCTCTAAAGTTATGAAGAAAAGAGGTAAAGTTGAAAAGAAGAGTTCAGGTTAGAATGGCAACAAAAAAAAGTATGAATAAAATGAAATCTTTCACAAATTCATTGTGAATGATCAGAGAAAAATATTTCTTGTCAGTAAATGTTCTGTAGCAAAGTATCCGTATTTTGTTTTCTTAGAATAACGAAATTCTTTCTGAAACTTTCTAACAGTTTTCTCTGCTTTTTCTTCTCAAGTTTATTTTCTCAGGAAATATAATAATTAAACTCTAAATGTAAGACTACTCATAACAGCTTGTCGGTCTATTCATTGGTATAGAAACTTAATTATTATCACTTGTTTTAATAATTTTTTTTTTCTTAATTTGCTTGTTCTTTTTGCTTTTCTTTTTTCACTTTCTTACTAACATCAAATGACCCCTCTAGAAAGATGGTCACAGCATCTATTTAATGCAAATTTTAGTCAGAAAACAACTTCACAATTATTTTTCATGTTTTGTCCCTCCTTCTTTATCCCTTACCTGTTTTACTATCTTGTAGTTGTTGTTGTTTGGCATCAGGTCATATTGTATTCAGCAAACCTATGATCAAAGGTCATAATCTTCCTGCATTTTACCCTACCATAGTGTATCAATGACTGCATTATCCAATGAGCTCTCTTTCACATACATATAAACAGTAGCGGATATGTTGAAGAAGATTTAGTTGCTATTTCTTGCAGGTTGAGTGACTGCATATACGAGGAGGTGCTGAAAAGCTCCTGCCTTTGGGTAAAAGAAAATACTGGAGGATAGGATCAATTAATTATAATTTTAGTCAACATATTCCCCTCTCAGATTCACACACTTATTGCAGCAGTCCTTCAGTTTTTCTAAGCCATGTAAAAGAACTCAGAAGGTTGAGCCTTCAACCAGGTCTTTCATGATACCCTTAAAGCCAGGAACTTTTCAGCACCCCCTCGTATATAAATGGTAGGTTGGGGAAGATTTAGTTGCTATTTCTTGCAGGTTGAGTGACTGCATACAGGGTTCTTATAAGCTGACATTACTATTGCTTAACATGGTTAACATCTTACACTCGTAATATCTTCATATTCTTACATGGAAACAAATTAGCTAATTTTCTTACCTAATGAGGCTTGAAATATTAATAAACATGTACTGAGAGAGAAATTCATGCAAGTCATTGCTCAGAACACACCACAAGTGAATCCAAGTTTTTTTAAGACACAGCAGTACTAATAATAAGATTATTTCTCAATATATATCACTCTTTTTTGAACTTTTGAGCATTTATTTTTATATTTTGATATCTATCTCTCTGTCTGTTTGTCTATTGATATATCTATCTACTTCTTTTTCTTATATAAGTGTGTGTGTCTGTGTGTACATATAAATATATACATATAAATGTGTGTGTGTGTGTCTTTGTGAAGGCACATGGCTCAGCAGTTAGAGCATCGGGTCATAATCATGAGGTAGCGAGTTCAATTCCTGGACTGGACTGTGTGTTGTGTTCTTGAGCAAGACACTTTATTTCATGTTGCTCCAGTTGATTCAGCTGTAGAAGCGAGTTGCAACGTCACTGGTGGGAAGCTTTATTGGCCTTTGCCTTTCCCTTGGATAACGTCAGTGGTGGTGTGGAGATGGGAGGCTGGTATGCATGGGTGACTGCTGGTCTTCCATAAAACAACTTTCTAGGTGCAATCCCATGGTCATTGATGACCAAAGGAGGTCTTTACTCTTTACCCTATAAATATATATATATATATATATAAATAATATATAAATATACACATATATACATACATATATGTACATACCTACATATATATGTATATACTTTATTTAAAAGCAGCAGAAATTTCTAACTAAACTGTCCGACGAACGGGAGCGTGAAACTCCAAGTAACAGTTTTTAGTTATATTTCTGCTGCTTTTAGATAAAGCATATTATTCTACCTCTGGTATTTGAGTACTCTTTTTTCCACCTTGTTGCACATTTATGTGCTTACTCTGCTATATATGTATATATACATGTATATATGGGTACAGGACATCAAAAAAACGTAGACAAAATGTGATACGAGAACATAAAAAACAAAAACATAGAAGACGAACTATTTTCGAACAACGAAAGAAACAAACACATAGGTTGCTTTTGGAAAACGGAAGAAGACCTCAGTTTTTAAGGATGTTTTTGGCATATTAGAAATTTTTATGATGACATGGGTAAACATCTCCAAAATTAAGCCAATAGTTTCCATAACTGATGCATTGGTAAAAAGATTGTTTCTATACACACACACCCATGTTTATGTATATATATATATATATATATTATTTATATATCATCATCATCATTTGACGCCCATCTTCTATGCTGGCATGAGTTTGACAATTTGACAGGAGCTGACCAGCTGAAGGACTGTTCAGGCTCTATGCCTGTTTTCCTGTTTTGACATGATTTCTACAGCTGATTTACTTTCCTAACACCAACTACTTCACAGGGTGTACTGGGTGATTTTATGCTGCACAGGCATGAGTGCTTTTTACATGGCATCAGTACCTATGAACCCACCAGATGAGGGATGCTCAGCTGGGAGAGGCCTGTACACAAGGACAACCATGCTTTTGCTTAGCTTGATATGTCTTTTCAAGCACAGCAAACCACCAGGAGTCTCAATCCCCTTTCATCCCCTCTGTGAGTCCCAACATCTGTAGATCCTTTCTCACCACTTCATCCCACGTCTTCCTGAGTCTACCCCTTCCACATGTTCCCTCTACAATTAGAGATCAAAACCTCTTGATGCAACTGTCTTGATTCATACACATTACATGTGCAGTCTTCTCTCTTGCACAACATATCTGATGCTACATGTACCAAGTTTTTATCTCAAATCACTTACACTCTGTCATATATGCACACTGACATTACCCATCCATTACACTGAAGAGATTCTCACCCACAAACATGGATTTTTATAATTTTATTATGGATAAGAATCAACACAATTGTATGTAATTTGTATTTAATATTTATTATACTATACTATACTATATTATATTATATTATATTATATCATTATATGAATATAATATAATATATGTTAATAAATTTTAATTTTTGAATTGACTATTGTATATCTCCATTTCCTTTTCGTTTGAATATATATATACACTCACACACACATGCATACAAACACACACATACACACATAATGATTAAGTATCAAGGAAAACAATTAATTCATTTCATTATTTATGTATGTTTCAGTAACAATGTGATATCTTTGATGACTCTTACATAACTAAATGCATAATTGCTACCACAAGGTGTTACCGGAATATATGTAAAGAATGAAATAAGTAACTAGTTGTTTTCTTTGTTATTATTACTCTAGGGTAATTATAGTGTATATAACTGCATCTTATGACTGCAAATGTGTGTATGCATGTGTGTGTTTATATATATATATATATATATATACCGGAGTAAGCACATGAAATGTGCATATTTCTGCTGCTTTTAAATAAAGTATATATATATATATATATATATGAGCAAAAATACATTGTCCTGAGTATGAAATATATTCAGTTCTGAATAAATGGTTATTTGTCATTATAAAGGCACATAAATTAAAAATAATTATATTTATAAAGTATTGTAAAGTAGTAAAATATGGTTACTTTTCCCAAAATTTATGCTTTATGCTAAATGGACCGTTATTCAGATGGATGTAACATAAGAAATGCTTTTTCACTGAAACCATATGAAGATTACGCTATTATTAAGCAGGGAAGTTAAAGTCACAGAAAAGTAATCATAATTAGCAACTCTTTTATTATAATATACACAATTACTCAGCACAGTGTTTTGAGTACTCATTTTTTATTCTTTTTTGTGTGAGGTCATTTATAACTTACATCCCTATATGTGTCTGTATTTGTATGTACGTGTGTATATGCGTATATAATTATATGTATGTTTATATGCATTATGCATTAACACTCATGATGCAGTAACAACTACAGCAGAGCAGTCTTAAGACTTTTGAGCTCTTAAAAAAATACCTAAAAATCCAATGTCAAAATTAGTTTCGACAGATGCCTACAACTTGCACAGAATCCAGACTGCATTTTCTGCAAGTCTTGGCTATTCCTTTACAACTTTGTCACATGTGAAGTAGATTGCCCCTCTCACCTACTTTCTCTTTCTCTCTCTCTCTCTCTCTCTCTCCCCTTCTTTCTCTCTCTCTCTCTCTCCCCTTCTTTCTCTCTCTCTCTCCCATTCTCTCT
>NC_068985.1:84472810-84479893 GCF_001194135.2 Octopus bimaculoides
CAAGCAGCTGTAGTGTATGAGACAAGAATCCCCAGATTACCGATGCAACGAGACTTCAACTGCATTATTTTATCACCAATACCACTGTATAAGCATCACTATCAGCAGTAGTAGCAGCAGCAGCAGCAGCTGCAGAATGGACTGTTTTACTAGAGACAAATATGAATATCTCACTGGAGTACCATGTTGTTGTGTATGGGTGGGCTATGGATTGTAGGGAAGGAAAATAGGTTTGCTTCATGTGGGCATTGTGAATCTACTGTCTTTTGTTAGTATTGTACTTTTTTTGTTTTTGTTTTTTTTTTTTTTACTTTTCTCAATCCTTTTAAATTTTGGCACAAGGTCAGTTAGTTTTGAGGGGAGGAGTATAATCAATTACATCAATATCAGTACTTGACTGGTATTTTATTGACTCCAAAAGAATGAAAGGCAACCTTGGCAGGATTTGAACTCGGAATATAATGATTCGGAAGAAATGCTGCTAAGCATTTTGTCTAATGTGCTAATGACTCCGCTAGCTTGCCATCTTTCTTTCCTCAAATAATAATATTGGATTAATATTAGATCTTGTGGTTGTCCCATGACTCTGACTTTCAACATCACATAAGTACAAGGCCACGTATTCTGAGGGAGAATACAGTCAATTATATTCATTTCAGCAATTTTACTTTCATTATATTCTGGAGAATAATGAAAGGCAAAGATGAATTTGGTGGGTTTTGAACTCAAAAGCTAAAGAGACATGACAAAATATCACAAGGCTTTTGTCTGATTCTCTACTAATCTGCCATCCACCACATTAATAATAATGGTTTCAAAATTTGGCACAAAAAACAGAAAGTTTGGGGGAGCAGATTAGTCAATTACATTAACCCCTAGTACCTGACTGGTACTTATTTTATTGATCCTGAAAGGATGAAAGGCAAAAATCAACCTTGGCAGAATTTGAACTCAGAACGTGAAGATGGACAAGCATTTTGCCCAGCATGCTAATGATTCTGCCAGCTCACTGCCTTAGTAACAATGTAGGTATGAGATCAACAATTTTGAAAGGCAATGGTTAGCCAAACCATCAACTCCAGTACTTGAATAGTAGGATCCCATCCTCAGAGTTATGAAAAGCAAAGTTGACCTCAATGAGATTTGAGATCAGAATGTAAAGAGTCTGAATAAATGCCACAAGGCCTTTTTTTTGCCTCTAATTCATGCACAAGCCCAGCAATTTTGATGGAAGAGTATTGGTCAATTACATCGACTCCAGCACTGGGCTAATACTTTAAACATTGGTTATAAAGAAAACACATAATGACTATATACACAGTAGTTAGAATAAGATATAATTCAATATTATGAAATACAAACTGAATAACCAACTCACCACGGGTGAGTATCCACCAGCTAAGTTGGGCTAGCACACCCTATGACATTGGCTGACTGTCCTGCAGGCCTTTAGTATTTAGATTACTCTATCATGTGTAATGCTGTTTTAATCACACTGTTTTCAATTAATCATGCATTATTTTTAAGATATAACTTTAAGATATTGATAATGTGATTGCTTATTTTTAGAATGACATTGTAGGATAGGTGTGTGAGAGGCTTGATCTGGCTGGTTTGAACATAAAATGGGTAGAATATCTGGGCTGGATATGGCTGGTTGAAATGCTAAAGGGTTAAGCACGTTTCATGGTGGACATGACAAGAAATCATAGACTCTCTGTGTGCTTTTCCATTAGTTGTCTGACATTTGAGGACTACACAAAATCAGAGTCCATATTCACCAAATACTTTGCTATTCTCTGCTGTTCCCTTCAATTCATTCAGTCGTTCTAACAGTTCCTTGAAATTTTTAAAATTGAAAACTGAAACTTATACGGTCTCTAGGTGGTGGGAAAAGATATGCCCCTATTCATCATTTTATGCTCCTTCTCTCTCTTTATATGGGGTGATTTTGGTTTCTTTCTTTTACTGCTGTCCCAAGCAGTCTACTATGTTAACCCATTTTATACATTTTCCTCAGTGCTGCATGATAATGTGGAGGATGTAGTTGGTTACACCTGGGAAAAGAGATTCTCCAGTTTTTGAGACTCAGAACAAGGTTACATTAGAAGAAACTTTCTCAATATACTGAGCTGTGGGATGGTATCTGGAACCATGTCTGCATCTACACAATTAATGACAGCACTTTGATTGTTTCCATCGTTTGTTTGCTTTTTTATCAATTCATCTAATCATTTACTAATTTATTTAATTATTAATTCATTTATGGTTTAGTTTCTTTTTATTTTTTTAGACAAGTGCAGGTATAGATAGGTGCAAGTATGGGTAAGCAGTTAAAAATTTAGCTTCCCAACCATGTGGTTTTGGATTTAGTCTCGCTACGTGGCACCTTAGGCAAGTGCCTTCTTCTATAGCCCCAGGCTGACCAAAGCCTTGTGAGTGCATTTGGTAAACTGAAACTGAAAGAAGTCTATTTCATGTGTATGTATATATATATATATATATATGTATGTATACATACATACATGTATGTATATATACATCAAACCCCATCCATTAACCTACTCATTGACTCACACCCTTATACATACATCACTCACACAAACACATATGTATAAAGATACTACCACACACACACACATACACACACACACTGGCTGTCTTCCCACTCTCTTGTCCCAAAACAACCACTTTCTCTATCTCTTTCCACTTTCAGTCGCTTCAGCACCTACTGCTGGTGATTTTTTTTTCTTTCTTTGAACTTTTCTGTTTCCTTTCCAATGAAGAGCTATGCTCAAAACACCAAAAACTCTCTCTTTTTATGGGGCGTCAAACTAATGCAGACCATACACACATCCTTTTGCTGTTTGTCAGTTATTTTTAATGTTCATTTATTCGACTTCACACACACACACACACATATATATATATATATTTACACATATATATTATATATATACACACACACACACACACAGACATATATATATAATATATATTTGTATATATATATATATATATATAAATATATATCATCAGCAAAACATAAATCTCAAAAAGGAAGCACACTCTAAGTTATAAGGCAGTATGTTATATAAATAAAGATAGACAAGGCTGGTTTATGGGATTACCCTAGGTTTCATGTCCATAAAGCACTTAGCTTTACGGCGCATCATCAGATCCCAAAACCTGTTGGCTTAAGACCTCTCTAGTGAGTGGCCTCTCCAGAAAATGGAGGAAGAAATGACCTCACTATTGAATGTCAACATCAGGGGATTGTCTCCCTTCAGCTATAGATCATAAGTGAACCTGTTATCCTATGAGTTCCAATAGGCCAGCAGAAATTTTCTGAAATGCAAGCATGGTCCAAAGACTTCCATTCTGGAGTGAAGGATGTTCCCCAGGTTGAGTGAGTATTTTAGTATCCTCTCCTGTTCCACTATGCACAGGCTCCCTATACACACACACACACATATATTTATGTATTGTTGCATCTGGAGAGATTCATTCTGTTTTAATGCATTATTAATTAACACACTCACTGGTTTGATTGCCACTCATTTATTATTTTCCTTTCCTAAAATTTCCGCTGCTTCTTGCAACCTCTTCAATAGTTATTGACTCTGTCCATTATCAGAGCTGCATTCCTTTTGTTTGTGCACATGTGTGTATGTGTGTGTGTGAGTGCGTATGTATACACATATGTATGTATGTATGTATGTATGTATGTATGTATGTGTACATGTATGCATATATATATATATATATATATATATATATATATATATATATATATATATATATATATATATATATGTATGTATGTATGCATGTGTATACGTTTGTATGCATGTAATCTGCATATTCATGTTTTTGTGTGTGTGTTTCAGTGTGTCTATGTGTATGAATTCATGTAACAATGTACATGCATCTGTTATGTATGTATGATATGTGTGTGCTTGTCTGTCCATAATACCTATGCACCTATCTATCTACTTATCTATCTGTTTGCCTACGTATCCATTTATCTATCTATCTATATATATATATATTCACCTATATAATAGCCTACTAACAAATCTACCAGAGAATGTATAAACGGTGAATATTGGGGTATCATTACGTTCTATGTGTATCTCCTATTTAGTACATGGGATGTTTCATTGATGAGGATGTACTCCTGTATTTGTCTGAATGTTTGGTCCTTTGGGTAGCCCACACTCTTAACCACTACGCCATGGGCATATGGTATAGTGGTTAAGAGCATGGGCTACTAACCCCAAGATTCGATTCCAGGCAGTGACCTGAATAATAATGATAATAATAATAATGATGATAATGATAACAATAATAATAATAACAACAACAACGAAAAATACCTCAGGAATGAGAACCCAGGTTCGAAATTTCCCCAAGAAACCTGATGAAAGCTGGAGGGTATATCAGCTGAAACGTTGTGTTAACAACAAACAAGACGAGGACAAATATCTGTCAAATGTAAACAATGTAAATAATGTATATATATATATATATATATATATATATATATATATATAGTGGACATATTTTTACTTTATATATATAAAAATATACCTTAATCCCCTTAGATCTCAGATATTTTTTCTGAATCTCTCGGATTCTTTCAATGTGCTAGCTTCCTGGTAATAAATCGATATTAATCAATATCTGATTTTTACCCTATATATATATTTGTGTGTGTGCATGTGTATGTGACCTTTTCTTGGCATCATGGCATCATTTTGTAATTGCTAAGCATCACATATATGCCACGATGTTCATTTCCTGTATTCTATGGTGAAGGATTAGAATACTTGAAAACAAGTGAGGGTTAGCAACAGAAAGGACATCAAGCCATACAAAATCTGCCTCTGCAAATTCTGTCTGACCCATGCAAGCAGGTAGAAGTAGGCATTAAATGATAAAGATACTGATGACTGTAATGAAAGCAATACCCATGATCGTCCATAGGGCTTCAAAAACTAATGTGAAATAGAAGGTAGGTACTTTCAAATACTCAGAATAGAGTGTATTTGATTGAGGGCATCCAAGATGCTAAGTGGTAATATTAAACCACTCAGTGGCAGTGAGATGGCAGAGTCATTAGCAGGTCTTGTGGTACTTACTCAGATTCTTTACATTCTGATTTTAAATCTCATCAAGGTCAACTTTTCTTTTCATAACTCTGATGGGGGTGGTCATATTGGTCAAGTACTGGGATTGATGATATTGGTTAACCATTGCCCTTCAAAATTTCTGATCTCATACCTAAAATTAGAAAGCACTATTATCATTAATGTTATTAAGGTGGCAAGCTGGCAGAATCGTTAGCATGCTGGGCAAAATGCTTAGTGGTATGCTGTCTATCTTTACGTTCTGAGTTCAAATGTCACCGAGGTTGACTTTGCCTTTCATCGTTTTGGGGTCAATAAACTAAGTACCAGTTAAACACTGAGGTCGATGTAGTCAACTCATCTCTTCCCCATAATTGCTGGCCTTGTGCCAAAATTTGAAACCAATATTAGACCACTTAGGTAGGCCAAAGAGATATTTGAGCTGAGAACACAAAGAGTCAGAGCAAATACTACAAAACATCTGGTCTAATGTTTCTGCAGCTCTACCAATCCAATACCCGAGATTGGCTCACTTTTCTGACCCAGAAAGGACAAAAAGAAAACTTGACCGCCGCAGGATTTGAACTCAGAGTGCAGAAAATTGAAACTGCAAGGCATGCTATCCAATGCTCTAACATCTCTGTCAATTTGCTGTATAGTGTTGTTTTTAAAAGTAAGGAAAAAAAATCGAAATGTGTCACAGTCTACTTAAAGCTATTCAAAAGTGCCAGTTCATGTTGACTGAACTGCAAAACTGCAAAATGACTTGGTGAAATATGTAACAATCTGCTACTAGCTATTAGGGAAGCTCTAGTCCTCTTCACTTCTCAAAATATTGTTACCCCCAAAACATGAAAAACAATTCTGCCTGTAACTATGAAGAAGTTTCTGTCCACTTCAGATTTCAGGACTAAATTTTCAAATTCTGAATTTTGAAAAATATAAGGTTTTTTTATTTTTATTTTATTTATTTATTTTTTATTTTTTGAATACCTAGATAAATAAAATAAAATACTGGAGAAAAAAATAAGCATTTTTTCTTCACTGAGTCAGAACACTGTTTTCTGAATCTATGATCATTTTTTGTTTTTATTTCACTTTATTTTTATTTTGTACTTTGGCACTATTATCAGAATGGATGACAATTTGCTGCTGCTGCTTCTTCTTCTTCTTCTTCTTCTTCTTCTTCTTCTTCTTCTTCTTCTTCTTCTTCTTCTTCTTCTTCTTCTTCTTCTTCTTCTTCACTACTACTACTACTACTCTTATTATTATAAGCATCATAGTCATTACCATCAGCCTCAATCTTGGTATCATAATCATTACTATCAGCGTCATATCATCATAGTCATCGCTGCTGTCACCATCATCATCACCATAATCCTCACTGCTAGCTACTATCACCACTACTAACTACTACCACCATCCTTGTCATTAACATTGTCACATAATCATCACCACCACCACCACCATCATCATCATCATCATCATTGTCATCATTGCTTTCATCTCTACAATTTTTTTCTTAAATGGAAAAAAAAAAGTATAAACATATCAACACTTAACCCACCCCATCTCCGGCCATCCCATAGTCTTGTATCTTCTTCAAGAACAGGATTTAGAATTGCAATTTTTATTCATATCTATATTTATTGTTTGTGGTGGTGGTGGTGGTGGTGGTAGTCATTTTAGGTGACAAAACTTCAAGTTCATGTTTTCTAAAGATGGTGTTTATAGCTACCCAAACTAATGGTAACTTTCTCTAAAATATATATATATATATATATTGTCTAATAAATGCATTATATATAATATTTTTTTTTACCGTTCTATCCAGTTTGTTAGTTCAATGGTTGAATTGGTGCAGTGTTGTATAAAAAAAAAATTTTTAAATAAAAGACATGCATTTACTCATTTGTCTCCTCTTAATCTTTGCAACCTGGCTTCAAACTAG
>NC_068985.1:84480055-84481859 GCF_001194135.2 Octopus bimaculoides
TATATATATATATATATATATATATATATATGTATATATATATATACACACATATACACATAGATACACACACATACACATATATGTATATATATGTATATATCTATATGCACATGAATGTTGTGGGAGCATGTATGCAAGTGTATGTGCATTGTATGTGTCAATGTATTTTCGTTTTTCAGTCACCATACCCTACAGTTAGACATTCTTTAAATATTTTAGTGTAGCTAAAACAAAATGGACTGACCTAATGTGTGATTTTATTATTAGCATCATCATTGTCGTCATCGTCATAACTATCTTTCTTTCGTTATTTCCTTCCTTTATCCCTTGTCTTTTCATTTTAATATTTGAAAAACAAATAAATAAATAATCTTTTTTTTCACCTCAACCCTATATTACATCCACCCACACACTCCACCAACCTCTACTGCCCATCACTGTCCTCTCTTCTTTTCACAAGAGCTTTTCTTCCTAAATATGTGCCTTCAATTTTATTTCAGACAAGTCAACATGACCTTAATAGAAAATTCCAAATTTTTTTTTTTAATTTTTAATTTTAGTTTATTTTAATTTTTGTTTATATTTTATTTTTATTTTTATATTATTTTATTTCCATTGATTTTTATTTTTTGTAATTTTTTTTTTTTCATTTTTCAATTTTTATTTTTATTTTTTTATTTTAGCAGTAGCAGTATTTTTAAATTATAGAAATTTGACAGCTAGTTAAATTTTCAAATATTGATTAAAAATTTTTTTCAAAATCTTCCAAAATAGCTTCGAAAATAAATATTTTCCAGCTTGAGAAACTGAAGGGAACAGAAAACCCATTGCTGATATTTTTAATAACGTATTTACATTGCCTTGCTCTTAGCTCAACAAAAGACAAAAACACTGAAACAAAGCTATATTTTCTGGGGAAGGGGTAATGTTTTTTGTGGTGGTGGTGGTGAGGTTTGTTTTGTTTGTTTGTTTGTTTGTCATTTTTGGGACCTACAAAATATTTGTTATGGCTAAAGGGTATTCTTTCATTCTTGAGTTATGCTGCTGGTGATGGTGGTGGTGGTAGTAGCGGTAGCAGTCATGATGGTCATTATTTTAACTGTGTTCTTAAAACATTTAGGGCGTCCTATTTTTCTTCTGTTATATTGCTATAGCTACAGATTAACATCATCATCACCATTATTATTATTATTATTATCATTATTATCATTATTATTATTATTACTATTTACAAAAAATGACTTGCAGTATTTGTTCCTCTTCTTTGCATTCTCAGTTCAAATCTCAATCAGGTCACCTTTACCTTTTATCCTTTGAGAGTTGATAAAATTAAGCACCAGTTAAATATTGGTGTCAAAGACTTATCCCATCCCCTCAAAATTACTGGCCTTTTGCCTGAAATAAAAACACCTCGACAATACAGAGAAACAAAAGGAGAAGAGATATGAAAAACTAATCGAAGAGTGCAGAGAACAGGGATGGACTGTCGAGTACTACCATCTGGCAGTGGGGGCTAGAGGCTTCATTGAAAGAAAAATGACAACGCTATTCAAGAGAAGATTTGCGTTTTCAAACTCGGAACTGAGAAAACTGATAAGGAGGATACAGGAGGCGGTCGAAAAAGCCAGCTTCTATATATGGCTGAAGTGGGAAGACCGAATATGGCTTGAAAGTTATAACATGTCTAGGTGAGACAGGCTGACACTGAAGTGGCTTCGCGCCCTCCATTGTCAGTTAAAGTTCAGACAGTGTCATGTGACAACTTGCTGGTGCTGCCTACTGGACCCTAGCAGCGGGAAAT
>NC_068985.1:84482300-84490745 GCF_001194135.2 Octopus bimaculoides
ATGATGTCTTCAGCTAACTGGATCCTAATCCACCAAGGGAAGGTATGTCGGAAGAAAGTAATTCAACAACGCAGGTTGATGAACCGTAAGACGTGTGGCCAGAACCTCCTGGAAAATAACCATAGCGAGGGACATTCCACAGTTGAATTAGAACAGTCACAAACAGTGAAAGAAGACATGCACCCAACACCAGAGCTGAAGACACCTCCAAAAGGGGGTGGCCCTGCCACGTCAAAACGGTAGAGGAGTAGGGGCCGAAACCGGACATGGTTCCTCCTGATGATGTCTTGAGCTAACTGGATCCTATAAAGGAGCTGTTGTGGTAGCAGACCACGAAACATAGTTGAAATTCCTCCTTAGCATTATTATTATTATTATTATTATTATTATCATTATTAAGGTGGTGAGCTGGCAGAATTGTTAGCTTGCTGGACGAAATGCTTAGTGGCATTTTGTCCATCTTTACATTCTAAGTTCAAATTCTGCCAAGGTCGACTTTACATTTCATCCTTTTGGGGTCAATGAAATAATTACGAGTTATGCACTGGGATTGATGAAATCAACTTTCCCCCTCCCCTAAATTTTCAGGTCTTGTGCCTGTAGTAAAAAGGATTATTATTATCATTATTATTATTATTATTATTATTATTATTATTACTACTATTATTATTATTATATGTTTGACTTTTGCTTTGAATTTGTACAAGTTGGCTCAAAGTCTCACCCAGAGACCTCAAGAGACAACAAGTTAGAAGTTTTTGTTAGTGTTATGCTTAGGGTGCCATATATTTGGTTTCGTACATAGTGTTGTTCTAGAGAATGTTTAAGAGGCCATAAGAAAATTATATGTTTGTTTTAAAATTTGAGATTACAAAGACAGTATTTTACGTAGGATATGGGCAGTTCTCATGAGCACTATCTTTTGAATTTCTGCCATTTTGGGGTTTCCTGGTATCTGAGCTAGGTAGCAGTCAGCCCCTTTTGCTATCATTCCTAGGGCACCTATGACAACAAGTATTGTTTTAGTCTTGGGGTTCCATGTTTTGCTAATTTCTATTTTACGATCTTTATACTTGGTCAGTTTTTGGTAGGTCTTGACAGATACGTTTATATCGATTGGGACAGTCATATCAATGAGGAGGCATGATTTTTGTCTGAAGTCTTTCAGTATGATGTCTGGCCTATTTGCATCTATCTTTCTGTCAGTTTGAATGGTGAAGTGGGGGTGGTTTGTGTTCCCACCAGTTTTTATTATGGGGCAAGTCCAGGTTTTTGCAAATTATCCAGTGAATATATTGTGCAGCTCTATCATGCTTGTTGAGATATTCTGTAGGCACAAGAAGACTGCACATGGAGGCAACATGATCAACAGTTTCATTTTGTTGTTGACATACACGACATGTTGGGAAGCTGCCGTTCTTTAATATGTTGGCCTGGTAGTTCCTTGTAGGTAGGCATTAATCTTGGGTTGCTATGATAAGCCCTTCTGTTTCTGATTTTAAGCTAGAAGCCATTAGCCATTGATGGGTAAGGGCTTTGTCAACATCGGCATTATTCGCTCTCTTTGGGTATTTGCCATTGAGAGGTTTTTCTTGCCATTTATCAGTCAGAATATCTAATGCAGCAGTTTTAGCACGGGTTTTCATGCACTTAGCTTTTTCTGCACTTGTCTCTAGTACGTCTAATTCTGGAATTTGTTGCATTTGGAATTCACTTAGATATTTCTTTGCCTGTTTTGTTACTGAGTATGGTGCTTTCTTGTTACTGAGTATGATGTTTTGAGACAAGTTTTAACATCCAGTCCTCAGAGTTTTTCAGGTAGGTGTCCAAGCCAATTGTGGCAATCTTCATTGTTAATGCCAGTTGTAAAAGTCCACGGCCTCCCTCTATTCTTGGCTGATAAAGTCATTCTATATTTGCCTTAGGGTGGTGCATTCTATGCATTGTCAACAGCTTTCGTATTTTTCTGTCAAGATTACATATTTCAGTAATTGACCAGTTAATGATATTATTATTATTATTATTATCATCATCGTCATCATCATCATCATCATTATTATTATTATTATTATTCAAGTTGGCAGAATTCTAAGAATGTTAGAAAAAATGTTTTGTGACATTTGTTTTGGCTCTGTACAATCTTAGTTCAAATCACAATGAGATTAATTCACTTTTCATCTTTACAGGTTCAATAAAATAATGTAACTGTCAAATACGGAGGTCTATGTAATTGAGTAACCACCTCCCCTAAAATTGCTCTATACAATCTGCCAACTTGAATAATAATAATAATAATAATAATAATAATAATAATAATAATCCTTTCTACTAAATGCACAAGGCCTGAAAATTTAGGGGAGGGGGAAAGTTGCTGGCCTTGTGCCAAAATTAGAAATCTATATTTTTCACCACCACCACCATCACATCTTCAACGTAAACCCCCACACAAATTGTAAACTCTCCTTGTAATGTCTCCCTTATCTGATGCTCTTGTGGCAAATAAGAGTACTCATTATTATTATCATCATTAAGGTGGCAAGCTGGCAGAATCGTTAACATGCTAGGCAAAATGCTTTGCAGTATTTCATTCACTTTTATGTTCTGATTTCAAATCCCATCAGGGTTGACCTTGCCTTTCATCCTTTCAAGGTTGAAAAATAAGTGACAGTTGAGTACTAAGGTTGATATTATCAACTAACCCCTTCCTCCAGATTTCAGGCCTTGTGCCTACAGTAGAAATAATTATTGTTATCATAATTATTATTAAGGCAGCAAGCTAACAGTATCGTTAGCATGCCAAACAAAATACTAATACTTAGCAACATTTCATCCATCTTTATGTTCTAAGTTCAAATTCCACCAAGGTCTAGTTTGCCTTTCATCTTTTCAAGGTCAATAAATTAAGTACTGGGGGTTGATATAATTGACTAGACCCTCTCCCCCAAAATTTCAATCCTTGTTCCTATAATAGAAAAGATCATTGTTGTTATTGTTGCTATTGTTGTTGTTGTTATTTGGCTTTCTTTATTTTAAGATCTAATCTTGCCATGGTCAACTTTGCCTTTCATCCTTTCGAGGTTGATGAAATAAGTACCAGTTGAATACTGGGGTTGATGTAATCGACTTAACCCCCTCCCCCAAATTGCTGTCCTTGTGGCAAAATTTTAAACCATTATTATTATTATTATTAATATTATTAAAAGGCAGCAAGCAGGCAGAATGTTAGTGCATTGGTTAAAATACTTAGTGGTGTTTTCTTCTGGCTCTTTACATTCTGAGATTAAAAATTGCTGCCTAGATCAATAAAAAAAATACCAGTTGAATACTTGGGTTGGTGTAATCGACTACCCCCACTCCATACCCCAAAATTTCAGTCCTCGTGCCTCTTGTAGAAAGGATTATTATCATTATTATTGGTAGTGGTTAGTGATGATCATTACTGCAACTTAGTTCCTAAAGCATTTTGAGTATTTTTCATTTTTATTTTATTTTGTTATGCTATTGTTACTGTTCTTGGTTGTTATTGTCATTGTTAATGCAATAGATTAACTTCTTTAAACTGTTGGACAAAATGCTTTGTGATATTTTTTCTAGCTCTTTATTTTCTGAGTTCAAATAATAGTAAGTTTCACTCTGCGTTACATCCTTCTGGGGTCAATGAAATAAAGTATCAGTCAAGTACTGATGTCAATGTAACTGATCCTCTCCCCACCCTAAAATTTCTGGGTTTATGCCTCAACTTTTTTAGGTTCCACTTTAGAAAGGAAACTGAGAATGGTAAGGGAAGTGCTTCCTCCCAGTGAGTTTATAAAAAGATGGGTGACTGTGGCAAAAATAGTTAAAGTGAATGGCCCTACTCAAAGTATGTCACATAGACTGGAGAGCTTGAGAGAGGGCTTGATCCTTTGGTAGTTGGATTAATTTTGGATCTGTGGAGTTCTTTGATTCTCCCTAGCTAGCGTTTCTTCCATATCAGAAGGACTGCATCATTCATATTATCACATATCATGCATATTATATATGCTTTTATCACATTTCACTCTTTTTCATTTCTTTTTCCCCATCTTTTATGTAAGTTCCCCTCACAAATTATTGTCTGTCCTTGTAATCTCCTCATCATCTATGCCCAGTGGCTACTAAGAGAAGTTATTATTATTATTATTATTATTATTATTATTATTGATTATTATTATTATTGTTTTCATTATTTTCATTAGATTCTTCTTTCAATTCTGTTTCCATTTCTTGGCAAGTGTCTTCGTGACACCTAGGACAGAGAAATGTACTGTATACTTTGGTAAGCCATTAATACAAGCACACCTTGTGCCTCCAGTAGAAAGGATTATTATTATTATTATTATTATTATTATTATTATTATTATTATTATTATTATTATCATCATTATTATTCTCATCATTATTATAATTATTATTGCTGTTGTTATTATTAAGGCAGCTAGCTGGCAGAATTGTTAGCAGGCTGGGCAAAATGCTTAGCAGTATTTCATCTGTCTTCACATTCTGAGTTCAAATTTCACTGAGGTGGACTTAGCCTTTCATCCTTTCAGGGTTGATGAAATAAGCACCAATTGGACAGTGGAATCAATGTAACTGACTATCTCTCTCCTCCAAATTTCAGGCCTTCTGCCTATAGTAGAAAGGACTATTGTTATAGGTGTGAGCATGGCTGTGTGATTAAGAAGCTTGCTTTGTAACATATAGACCTGAGTTCAGTCCCACATCATAGCATTTTGGGCAAGTGTCTTCTACTATAGCTCCAAGCTGACTAATGCTTTATGGGTAGAATTTTTGGACACAAGCTGTATGGAAACCTGATATATGATTTTTTAGTTGCATTACTTATTATGTCACTCTGTTTTGCTGAACAACTCAGTTATAGAGATGTAAAAACACCAACACTGGTTGTTGAGGTACAAGCACAAACAAAAACACAAATACATGCATACATGCCTGTATATATGTGTGTGTGTGTGTGTATTCATTTACACACACACACACATGTGCACACATGCACACACACACACAGACATGTGCGCACATGCACACACACACACACATCAGTTTGGTAGGAGCTCCAGTCTGCCTTGTTCCAGTCAAAATGGTCAGTTTGGAAGTGACGATAGTTCTTGTTTCTGTGCAGAAGAAACAGATTGGCAATGATCATTGCATGAACAGAGTCACCTAAAGTAGTGACACTGATAAACCATTTCAAGAGTAGTGGCAAGAAGCAGATCCAAGGTGTTGTTACCTCTTGTGAGGCAGGGCGACTACTTGGGATGAGTTTGAATCCAGCACTAAATCAAAGAAATCATTTGCACTTTGCAGCCAATGAAAGTTTTCCCAATTAACCTCAGAGTAATTTAAGTCCCCAGCAATGAAAACATAAATGGCTGCTTTCCTAGATGCAGCTCTGAGGATGTCAAAAAGCTGTCTGTCTTGATAGTAGATGGGTGGGGGGAATAACTCCAAGTAGTAATGTCAATATGTTTATATGTCTATCATGGGAAAATACCTCTTGTTAAGATTGGTTCAAATCACCACAAGGAATCACTGAAAAGTTTGAACAAATGGAGACTATCACACCACATCCATGGCAATTAATGCAATCTTTGCAAAACAAATTATAACCAGCCATACTAAAACCACCATCACAGAGTAAAGAATTTGCCCCTGTTTCTGTGACTGTAATGAAATCAGGGTTGATACATTTACTGTAAGAGTCTAAAAGGTGAATCATGTTGCATAAAGTTCAGGCATTTAAGGATATTAATATGTTATCTGGATTTAGGCCTATCATGATTATATATAGGCCATGGTGGATTGTTCTTGTTTAGTTTCCTGGAGCTTTTCATTGCTGCCTGATATAAGTACACTGTCCTCACACTAGCTGGTACCTCTTTTCCATTTTTCACCAAACTTAACAAAGTTCCATATTTGTCCGCTATCATAGAGGCTAAAATTTTCATTTAATTTTGAGTCACCATTCAAGGAAGCTACAACATGTAGCTTTAGGAATACATCAGGCCGTAAACCAGGACATGTTCAAAAGATAATTCTATTTTCACACCTACCTTTCCAGAAGTTAAATGATAACCACATGCCTCACTGGAGCTTGAGAATGTCAATCTGATCAGCCTGAGTTTGGAACCTGGTCAACCAAGGAATGCAATCTAAGTTCTTGGACAAGTTGCTGGAAAATGCCTGAGGATCAGTTATTTCTTCAGATACGCCAATGGCAATTACTTTGCGTGTGACAGATTCACTAGCTTTCTCTTAATGCTAACAATGGAATGAATTTGTACACATAGTCAAAATTCTTAATATAAGGAAATGAATTCATGTGTTACACTTTAAACAGTGTTAACTACTGAATGAAAGTGTAAGGATAATTGTAGTCTTTGACATAATGAAATGATACTATGAAGATCCTCAAATTTAAGCATCAACATGGAAATAAGAACGCTTAGAAAATGCAGTATTTCCACAGGTCCTGATAATTATTATTATTCCTATTAGTGTTGTTGTGGTTGGTGGTGGTGGTGGTGGTAGTTGTAGTTGTGGTAGCAGTGGTCATTATTTTCAATATGTTTTTAAAACATTTAGGGTGTTCTTTATTGGTTTGCATTGTTTGTGGCTATCATTATTAGTAGTTGTTGCTGTTGCTGTTGTTGTTGGTGGTGGTGGTGGCAGCGGCGACAGCGGTGGTGACGGTAGTGGTGGTAGTGGTGGGGATGTTAGTGGTGGCACTGGTGGTGGTGATGGTGGCAGTTGCTGTAGCAGTATTAATGGTCATTACACAATACACAACTGTGCCACTTTGCATTGTCATTCACATCTTTTTCTTCTCCTCTTCCTTGGCATTACATCCATCATTAGATTTTGTTGGGGGTTTTTTTTTTGTGTGTATAATTGTTTTTTTTTTAATTTTTATTTTTTGTTATTTAGTTGGTTTCTTTTCAGCAATAACAACAAGAACATTAATTATAATAATAATAATAATAATAATGTGAAATATTCATGGCTTCGAAAATAAGCTGTAGAACACCATGACATCTTATGGTTTACCTAATAAGGATGATGGTAATGGTAATGGTGATAGTGGTGATGTGTTGGTGTGTACAGTGGTGCTGGTGGTGGTAGTGGCGATAGGGTTGTATAGATGATAAAGATGATGATGATGGTGACAGTGATGGTATGGATGATGGTGGTGGTGGTGGTGGTGGTGGTGGTGGTGATGTTTGTAATTGTGGCAATATGGATGGTAATGATGGTAGTGGTGGTGGTGGTGGTGGTATTAATGTATGTGTTGTTAAGCAGTTATAGATGATAGTATCGGTGGTGGTATGGAAGGTAGTGATTTGTATGGATAAAATATTGATGATGGTGTTGGTGGTGGTGTCGGTGGTGGTGGTGGCGTCGGTGGTCGTCGTCGTCATCGTTGTCGTCGTGGCCTCAGTGGTATTATGGCATTGATGGTGAAGATGATGGCAGCAGCAGTGGTGGTAGCAGCAGCAGCAGCAGCAGCAATACTGATGATGGCAATATTGGTGCTGGCATAGATGGTAGTTATGGTCTTCAAGGTGTTAAATAGTTCAAACATCTCTCTCCCCTCTTTCTCCCTCCCTCGCTCTCTTGTTAGGTTGCCAGTCTATTATAAGCCTTGTTTGTTTGATACTTTCCATTTGTTTTTAATTTTCTTCTTACCCCACATGAGGATTTGAACTCAGTTGTAGAAAGCTGAAGAACTGACACTCATCAATTATATAGACACCCCATACCCCATTCTTCTACCCCATCCCCACCACACAGTTTAGAGTGATAGGAAGCCGTATTTTCACTTGGTCCTTATTCACTGTTAAGTTAATTCCCATGGACACAGCACAGCACCAGTGCTAAGGATAGGAATTGCTAAATCTTTGGCTAGTAGGCTATCATCCTAATCTTGGCCAGAATTCACTTGTGAATTTATATATATATATATATATATATATATATACATACACATATACACACACACACACATATATATGTATATGAACATGGATATATACACACACACTCATGTAACTATATGTATATACACTCATACATGCATATAAACATGCATACACACATATGCATATATATGTAAAGTATATATTGACTCAGATACATAGACATACATACAGTGATGCATACATATATATATATATGTTTAGCCAAAATGATATTTTAAAAACCTTTAGTATAATTTTTATCATCCAATCAGAAGCCTAAATGTTTCATTCATACCAGGTTTTTTTCCTTTTAATTATTCTAAACATTATTAAATTATTTAAATTATTTATACTAGCACACACACACACACACACACACACACACACACATACATACATACATACATATGTGTATATATTCATACAGATATACATACAGGTATATATA
>NC_068985.1:84490813-84493022 GCF_001194135.2 Octopus bimaculoides
TATATATATATATATATATATATATATATATATATATATATATATTATATGTATGTATGTGTATGTGTGTGTGCATGTATGGTTAGCTAAAATGATTTTTTTAATTTTATTATAATTTTTATCAACCAATCAGAATCTTAAATTTATCATGTATGCATATTTTTGTTAATATTTATTATTATTATTATTATTATTATTATTATCATCATTATTACTTGAAATGTCATTAAATTGTTAAATTTGACACTCTGATGAATGCCTGTAATAA
Organism: Octopus bimaculoides; assembly: GCF_001194135.2. Classification (NCBI taxonomy): domain Eukaryota; kingdom Metazoa; phylum Mollusca; class Cephalopoda; order Octopoda; family Octopodidae; genus Octopus; species Octopus bimaculoides. The sequence continues at coordinate 84,491,082 of NC_068985.1, forward strand.
CAGATCCATGGACAAAATACTCTTGTTTTTAGTTACGTCTCATTATTTTCCAATGTTCAAATCCTATCAAGTCAACTTTGCTTTATATTTTTCTGTGGTTGGAGTAGTGGGGGTCAATTGAATAAACATCAGTCAAGTATTGGGGTCAATTTAATCTGTTATTGTGTCTCCTAAAGTTTGTGGTTTTGTATATGTTTGAAATCATTGTTTTTTCTATTTTTATCATTATTATTATTATTATTGTTGTTGTTGTTGTTATATAAGTTGATAAGGTGGCAAGTTGGCAAAATCATTAGTGTCTCAGACAAAATGCTTAGCAGCATTCTGAGTTCAAATTCTGCTGAGGTTGACTTTGCCTTTCTTCCTTTAGAGTAGTGGCTCTCAATCAGTGTCCATATAATCCTTTGGGGGTCCATATAAGATTTGAGGGTATCCACACAACCAAAATAGTACATTGGATCCACAGTGATATTTTATGGGTCCATGAAAAACTTTTGCTTCAGATATATTTATTGCAGGAAACAGCTAGGTTTCTTTCTGATATTTTACATAGTTCAGCCCACTAGAATAAAACAGAAATTAAAGGGGTCCATAGATGCAATATCATTGAAAACCACTGCTTTAGGGTCAATGAATAAGTACCAGTTGAGCACTTGGGTTGATGTAATCAACTTTGCCCATTCTCCTAAAATTCCTGGCTTTATACCTACATTTGAAACCATTATTTTGGGAGTTAATACTCATTTGAATACAGATTGTATGTTGTTTTTACTGTTATTATTGTCATTCAACCCCAAATTAGCTCTAATGAAGTTGACCTAAGCTCAAAGGTGTTCCAATTGTGATAATTTTCCATTTTAAACGTATCTAGGACTACACTATCCAATATGTCCTTTCTTTATTTAAAACTAGAGATTGTGATATGTGGGACATTTGGCTGCTATTTCTTGCTCAGTTAGGGACTATAGAGAGGGCTCTCTAGTTAGATTGTAAACCATTTGTATTTTCCTATTAGTAGCACAGCCACACTAACAAAAGTGGTATCCTTTATAACGTAAGGCCCACTGCGACCTCTGTGATATTATTATCAGTGTTAGTATGAAAGTATTTTAGTCTTTTATTGCTTATTTGACTCGTTGGACGGTAACTATGCTGGGGCACTGGCTTCAAAGATTTTGGTCAATCATTCTGGGACCAGCACTGATTTCAATCCCTTACATTTTCATTTATTGATTAGCTGATTTACTTTTTAGTGCAACATCTTACATTTGGATAGACATACACATGTACATATATATGTATCATCATCATCATTTAACGTCCATTTTCCATGCTGGCATGGGTTGGATGGTGTTGCAGGAGCTGGTAAGGCCAGAGGCCACACAGGCTTTGTTTTTATGTTTGGTTTCTATGGCTGGATTCCTTTCCTAACCAACTTCTTTATAGAGTGATTAGCATTAGGAGCTCTTCATAATGAGCAAGGCCATTTCTCTGAAGATACCAGGGTTTTATCTTCTTTTCTACTCCCTAAAATTTTAGTCTTCAGGCCACTCTTTTCTAAGTTCAGCTTTTATACCTGGTATTTTCTTTCCAGTTCCTCTTTAGATTCAGCTATGGGAGCTGAATTTTTAGCATATGAAAACAGCCATGCACAGCCTGTCTAAAAACCCTGTGTGATTACCTGTCAGAGAATTATGAATTGGAAAGAACTAAGAAGTGAACCTTGATGAATGTCTACCTTCACATCAAATTCATCACTGAAATCATTGTGGACCACTTACTGGATTTTTGTATGTGGCTTGTACACAGTGGTGGACTGGCCAGGTTGTCAGCTTGCCTGATGGCAAGTGGGCCCCTGCACCATTAAAATCCATATATGGGGGCCCATGTTAGTCTCTAAGTTTGAGAAATTTTTATTCACTCCCAGAAGAATGCATTAAT
>NC_068985.1:84494303-84504293 GCF_001194135.2 Octopus bimaculoides
GGTTTGGTCCCCCTAGCTTAATGTTTTGTGCAACATAATACTCTGCACATACATCACGGCAAAAATTCCTCCAATCTGTTACAGCTACATTTGCTATACGACATTCCTGGCCTAAATTCTTAGCTAAATCTCCTTTTGCCCAATAATATAATATATCTATAATTTGCTCGCATTTCAATTTGCTATTTTCTAGAAATGTTCCTTTTCTAATGGAAACCATTTTTCTACAAGGCCTTCCACATGACCATATCATGCCATCTGACAAATTGTTTTTGGCTACTTCCCTCATGCTAGCTCCACAAGAGGGGCATATTTTTTGAGTATTTAACAGTCCGTATGTCTTGAGCCAGTGAATACTATCTGCTGTTGTTGCGGTGGCGGTGGCAATATCACTGTGATTAATTCCATTTACACTGGGATATGCAGAAGTCATAGTGAAAAGCCTGCAACTAATTTGTTCTCGTGTAGATTTCAAAGTGAACAAATTTGAATTACGCGCGCTTTTGGTGCTGGTCGTTGGTGGGGATGATGGGTGTATGTGATTTATTTTTAAAAACAATAATGAATAATGCAAAAATACATTTATTCATAAAGTTTAAACTGAACATGGAATGAAATATATTTATTTATAAACTTTAAACTGAACTTCATTTGTTTAAATTCTATGGAAACAAGCGAAGGTAAGGTTCATATAATACACTAAACCAGCTAGGATATAGACATTTAACTGTAAACCATTCAATAAATTTTGTTGATCCGGTAACATTTGCCACAACAAATCACATCGAATGCCTATGGAAACATGTAAAGAATAGGAACAAAAGAGAAAATGGGACAGCCCGGAATTTACTGCAAACACATCTAATTGAATTCATGTGGCGTTATGAATTCAAGGACGAGATCTTCCAGAAGCTATTGGAACAAATTCGACACCTGTATTCATGCATTTGAAACATTACAGAGTATAAGTATCTACGAAGCATAAGTATCACATTTATTTTTAAACTTAACTTCAAACTTCATTTGTCTTCTATTTTGATAAATTTTCTCTGTTGAAAATTATATTTTTATATTTTAAATAATTTGCAATTTCAGGAAATATGTTTTTATATTAAATTTGTGTTTTCTAAGAAGGTGGACGAGTGATAGATAGATAGATAGATAGATAGATAGATAGATATCAGTAAGCCAAAGTATCAACTCAAACCAGCAGGCAGACAGGCAGACAGACAGATAGCTCACTAGCAGTAATGTCCAGCAGGCAGACAGGCAGACAGATAGTTCACTAGCAGTGAGCACTTTCACTTCTGACAGCTAATACCATGACAGTGCCCAGTTTTCTTCTACTAAATTCTATTCGCAAGGTATTGAGGCGACTTCAAACATTAGCAGAAGCTACTTGCCCCAATCATCACACAGTGGAGTGATACTTTGAACTATGTAGTTATAAAGCAAACTATTTAACCACATGGCTATAGTTTCTTGTATGATATTTTTGATTAAACATTTTGAAGAAATATAATGTCTTCAATTAGGCAATCTTCAGTTAAAGACGATAGAATTCCAGTTAGCAAAGAATCATTAAAAAGACAACAAAGTAAAAGTCCATTGGGATATGCAAACACCTCATCAATTTTCTCCTCACTCAGCTTACAGGTTCGACAACAAAATATTTACATCATATTAGTTATATAAAACAAGAAAAATACAACATAAAAGAAATAAACTAGTGAAAGAAAAATAAAATGAAACAAGAAAATTGAAGAAACAAAGGCAATTAATTGAATCTGAACTGTATAATGTTGTCCATAATTTCAAATGTGTGTTAAAACATTGTTCTTTAAGTAGAATGTGTTATATGTGAGAGATAATTGACGGAAATGTTTATTCTGATGTTTATTATAAACATCTAATTTCATAGCTTTATCTTAATAAAATGTTTCAGTTAAAATGCAATGTTGCAATATTTTCGATGCCCATTTATTATAAAACAAAATCAGGTTATACATTCACAGCTCTATCTCAGGCATGCAAAGCTCTCTTATTCAGTATCCAGTTAAAGCTCAGCAACAAACTCAAATATTCCCTGAATATTTTTGTATGTCTTCCTTGAATATTACGTATGTTTCCTATGAGGATAAGTCTGATCACCATTGAAGTGAAGAATTTAACATTTCAGTCTTTTTCCTGATGAAAATTTCATGGAAAGGAATCAAAGTGAATGAGAGATTATAGTGGGAAGTAGGAAGTTGGGAGAGAGTCCTGGTATCAGAAGTTTGTACTAAAATGTAAATGAAGAGGAGATAACAAAGGTTTCAAGTGAATATCTACTGTGTTATGAAATGGATTGAAGAATTTCCACAATTTGGGTTAAAACCTCTCTGTGTGTTTGCATGTGTTTATATATATATACATATATATATATATATATATATATATATATATATATATATATATATATATATATATATATATATATATGAGTGAGGTGCTGAAAAGTTCTTGGCTTTAAGAGTATTGGGAAAGGCCTGGTTGAAGCCCAACCTTCTGAGTTTTTTTATAGGGCTTAGAAAATCTGAAAGATTACTGCAATAAGTGTGAATCTAAGAGGGTAGTCTGTTGAATAAAATCATAATTAACTGATCCTCCTGTATTTTCTTTTACCGAAAGCCAGGAACTTTTCTGCACCACTTCGTGTGTTTGTGTGTGTGTGTGTGTGTGTGTGTGTATGGCAATCTCTGTGCTCTACTTAATGTGAATGTATTATGAGAGCACCATGATACTGCTAAATCAATCCTGAGAAAGCACATAAATGTCAGTAGTAGACAAGAAATATCCAGCAACACCCGTCGGACTACTGTATCACGTGATTTTGGCATGTTTTGTACCGCATCAGCAGTCAAAATCACGTGGATATAGTCGTGCCACTATTGGATGCTAAACATTTGTCTGCTACTGATGTCTCTGTGCTTCTATGCACTAAAAGTCTATATGAGGGCCTTTCTCAGGATAAACACTGCAATACCATACTACTCTTATAATATATCCACATTAAGTAGGATACAAAGACTTAATAATATGCTCACTCTTACAAACCTCCACTGAAATGTAAATTAACGATATAAACCAAATTGTAATTACAAAAAAATGATAAAAAATGATTCAGCAAACATGGTTATATGGCAAGAAGACATTATGTAGGGAATGTGAGGAATAAGTCTTCAAAAATAAGTTTAAGAAAGATAAAAAAAAAAACAGCTTAATTTCACAAAAGTTTTATCCAGTCAAAAGCAAAGAGTTCTATGAGTATTCAGGTGGTTTATATACTTTGAGGCATGCTTACAGAGTTACAGAGATTTAAGGGTTCTGACCTCAAGCTTCAGCCATTTTGATTTGTAAGATAAACATTTTTCCAGTTACACACAGAAGGCAATGAAACCTGGCTGTAAAGCTTCTATGGTGATATGCTTCTGCATAACCCATGTGTAGGATATAATACTGTATGTATGATCAGTAGTCTTTCTGAGAAGCCTGATGTATAAAACAGTCGCAATGCATCTTTGAGGGTTAGCAAAAGACTGTCTATGTTGGTAAATACATATTTTGAAGTCATGTTTGGTTAGTCCAGTAGAAGACTTTAGTGGAAAACTGCCACTTCAATGCATTTCAGTACAGAAAATCATGGATTTCTCCAAGCAATAACCATCAGGCAGCAAGTTTGCAGGAATAACACATATGTAGGTAGCTGCAAGATTTTAATTCTAGTTTTATTTGTTTTTAGCATTGTTACTTATAATAAAAGCAGTGCAGGTTTTGCATGTGTAACAACTAATTCAGACAAAGTTTCTGTTAAAATTTTTTTTATAACTGTGCATCACTGGGAAATGGTGAATGATTTCTTGAGAAATTCAAGAACTACAATTGTTTTTAGAAATCCCTTGACTTTCCTGTAAATGTTATGAATATTTAAAGTTCTTTATGTCAAAGACTCACTAATAAATCAATGTTATTCAAGAGTGTTTTACACAAGAATTATGTAGAATAGATAGACTGATTTCTTTTTGTTCAATAATTAGAGAAAGAACTTGAGTGCAGTTTCGTCTGTTGAATATTGTAAGCCATTTCACTTTACCATTCAGCTGTTCTTCATGAACTCTCTCTTTCTCTTTCCTCTCTCTTTCTCTTTTCTCTCTCTTTCTCTTTCCTCTCTCTTTCTCTTTCCTCTCTCTTTCTCTTTCCTTCTCTTTCCTCTCTCTCTCTCTCTTTATATATATATATATATATATATATATATATATAGTGTGTGTGTGTGTGTGTGTGTGTATTAACTATGTTGAACCGTTAACCTCTACACATTTTTTTCACTTTCTATCTTTTTTATTTTCTTCTCAATCCCTTCTGTTGAAGAGCATCGGCTTGAAATGTAAAAGACTTTTCCATTTTTCCCAAGTGCTAAACTAATAACCTGCTTGTTGTTCCTACACCTGTCTTCATCTTTTGTTTCCTGTAAATTTTGAACTATATATAAATATATGTGTGTGTGTGTGTGTGTGTGTGTATGTGTGTGTATGTATAATAAAAAATCGTTCATGTGTGTGTATGTGCATAAGTTCATGTACGTGAAAACAATGTTGTTGCATGAAAATTTACTTAGCTTTAATGAAGATGTCATTATTGAAGTATGGCTGATGTGATAGGTGGTTGTGAGAAGACTACCATTCATGTTAAATTTCATATTCATTCTCAAAGCAAACACGTATGTCTCTCTATTGCTCAGGTATCATGTAACTCAACTTCCATTGTCAATTTTAATTATTGAATGTTGTTACTGCCATCAAAATATGCTTTTATTATTTTCATTAAATTTTTTCCACAATTTTATTTGTTTTTTTTTATATATTTCTTTGCTTAATATTTTGTATTTAATTTTACTAAAGAGGTCTTTAAAATCTTTTGTGATAGTTGAATGTTGCTCTCCAATTTTTTTTTTTTTTTTTTCGGCTCTCTTTCACTTCTGTTTCAGTCTTTCTGTCTAATTATATTTTTCTGCCAGCCTTCCTCTATGCTTATTTGTCTTTCTCTTTATCTGCCTGTCTATCTGTATGTCTGTCTATCTATCTATCTGTCTGCCTGTCTGTATTGTTATATCTAATTATTTCTCTGTCTCATTAACTAGCCAGCAAGCTTTCTCACTCCCTCTCTCTCTCTCTCTCTCTCTCTCTCTCTCTCTCTCTCTCTCTCTCTCTCTCTCTCTCTCAACTTGCTTTTGAAAATGTGTGTGTGTGTGTGTGTGTGTGTGTGTGTGTGTGTGTGTGTGTACACATCTATACATTGACACAGATATATCTGTGTTGTAAGAAACTTACCCAGCCACATGGTTCTAGGTTCAGTCCCACTGTGTGGAATTTTGGCCAAGTGTCTCTTACTATAGCTTCAGGTTGCTCAAAGCCTTGTGAGTAGATTTGGTAGACAGAAACTGAAAAAGCTCATCATATATATTTCTGTTTGTTTCCCTTCGTCCCCCACCATTGCTTAACAACTAGTGTTGGTTTGTTTACATCCCCTTTGGCAAAAGAAACTGATAGAATAAGTACCAGGCTTTAAAAAAAGTCCTAGGTCAATGTGTCCAACTAAACTTAATGTTGTACCCCAGCATAGTTGGCAGTCCAATGACTGAAACAAGTAAAGGATATATATATTTACATACACACACCAATGGTTTTATGCAAGAAATTCACAATTTTCAAGCATTCTGCTTTTGAATGTTAGCAATCTATCTCTGTGTTAACCCACAGGTAAAGTATATATTCATATACCAAATGAAGTGTTAAGCTCTCATTCTCAGTGTTTGCCATTATAGTATGTATTGTGTGTGTGTGTATCCATGCATATATGTATGTTTCTTCTATTTTTTAACTATTGAAAATCTTCCACCAAGGGAGCCAGTTTCCAAGAAAGACACAAGGCTCCATCTTTGGGATGTAGTTAACACAAACAAATTCACGTTTGGAACTTGAGAAAAGTCTTGCATATTTTTACTGTTCCACTCACAGATTGGAGTTGTAATGCATGGATCAAATGGTCAGTTTCTCTTTCTGTAAATCCCAGTTGATCCCTATTCTCCTTTAAGCATTTACAAACAAAACCTGTTGCTCCAATTATTATTGGAATGAATATAAATTCATAGTCTGGATATAGAAGCTGGAGGTTTCGAAGCAGTTGTCCACAGATATCCCCTTTTCCTTTGATTTTTAAAGAGACATTTATGTTTGTAGGGCAGCTAGCCTCTATGACGGTACATACCTTTACTCCTCTGTCCCAAAGAACAATATCCGGCCTGTTATGTTTACATTTGACAGAAGTTTTGATGAGAATATTCCACCAGTATTCCTTGAGTCGGTGTTTATGAATGTATTCTATAACAGAAGGATTTTCTAAGTTTATTTCAGGACAGTCATTTTTGCAGATGGCATTGCAAATTGTTTTAGCAACAACATTGTATGTCATTAGTCAGTTTATTTCAAGATTTCTTGCCAATAGAGAAAGAACCGGTTTCTAACCTAGATTGAAAGCTCCTTCATTGGAATTTCAACATCAGCAACAGGGTACTTTTGTATGTATGTAAATTGAGTAGATCGAAATAAGCAGTAAAGCTTAGTTGTCTCTGACAATACCAATTACAAATAATAAAGGTCAAATATCTTATGTATGTATGTATTTTCATGCCTATATAGACATGGTCATGATCAGCTTCTGGAAAGTTTTACAGATTTTTACAGTTCCAGTGATGGATTGGATCAGTTGTCTTCGAATTAGCTTTCTCTTCTCTAGTTTTGAGAAGCCTAATTCTTCAAGGTTGGTATTTAGGCAGTGTGTCACATATCCCAAGGTCCCAATACTTACAGGTATAAACCTGAACTTGTAATCTGGATAGAGTAACTGCAGATTTCTCAATAGCTCAGCATAGGTATTCTCTTTTTCACTGATCTTCAGCTTTATGTTAACATCTGCTGGGCAGCTAATTTCCACAGCTGTGCACAGTTTCTCTTCTAAATCTCACATTGATTTCTTGATGGTAGGTATATGTACAATCTTCAGTAATATTTCTAGTTGTTTGTCATCTGCAACATATAACTTAAGGTCTTTTATATGCAAAAGATGGTTGATTATTCTACCAAAGCATTTGTATCCATATCCAGTCTTGCTTAACATGTCAGCTAACACTGTTATGATATGAGAGATATGTGTCTGCTATGTTTAGCAGGTCAAACAACTACATAGAGGCATTCCACATTGGCTTGCTCTTTCCTTTGTAAGATTTCTTGTTTGATTTGACAGAAATTCAATTTCTGTTTCTAGCAGATCATGTAACCAGATAAAGCTCTCAATCATTGATTTGTGCTTTACTTTACAAGATGAAGGAAAATTGGCTTCTGTTTCTAGGAGATCATACCATCACCATCATGTAGGAGACCTTTCTCATTGGCTTATGCTTTCATTTGTAAAATAGTAGGTTGTGATTTGAGAGTGATTTGGCAACTATTTTAAGCATGTTAACAAACCACACGGTGGGATTCCTTGTTCATTTGACAATTCCTTTGTATGACAGTAAGATGCGATTTAAGGCGTATTTGTCTGATATTTTTAGCAGATCTTGTGACCATGTACAGGCTCCTAGTCACAGTATATCTGTAGGCTTTACACATTTAACAACCCAAGTTATTTTAGCTTATGAAAAACAAGAGAGATAGATTGACAATCGCAACAAGATAATACCGTTTGTTGGGGGGTCCTTGTTTTTAAAGAACTGTACAACAAAATCACTGAATACTTCACAGTTAGAAACAAACAAACATGACTGACATAAAATATTTTCCACTCTTTGTATACACAGAAACACAAACACTCAAATACACACACACACACACACACACACACACACACACACACACACACACACACACACACACACACACACACACACACACACACACACACACACACACACACATACACACACTGTATTCTATCTCCTTAGCATTTTTCTTTCTATCCTTATTTTATCTTTTATTTCTTTTGTTTCCTTTTGTCTCTTTACAGTCTTCTACCTGCTGTCTTAATTTTCTTTGTTTTTTTTCTTCTTCTTTCCTTAATCTTTATCTTTTACAATAAAAAGAATAGATTCCCTTATTTGGTGGATATGGGTGGGAGGGAGGAAGAAGTGGGGATAGGCTAGGAGGAGGAATTGGTAGAGATACTGATGGCATTGGTTTTGATGGTGGAGAAGAAGTGGAGTAAAAAGAAGCAAATAATTATTCTATTCCAAATACACCTTGAAGTGGAATCCTGAATTTTCCAAAACATCAACCCCTGCCCCAAGTGAACCTCAATCCATCAAGAAGGATACTTACACATGCCTCCCCCTATGCACACACACATGCATATATACATTCATATATGCACAGATATGCAAGTATATATATGTGTGTCTGTCTCTCTCTCTCTCTATATATATATATATATAACGATATAGAATATAGAGACTTGTTCATCCTCAGAATTTATTTTCTCTTATTTTACAAGAAAATTCAGAGAAAATAAATTCTGAGGATGAACAAATCTTCATATTCTATATCATTATAATTATTGCTAATATATACTCCAGAAAATATTACTGTCTAATGAAGCAAGCATGAAATTATCCATCAAAAGAATTTACAGAGTGACTGACAACTAATAGCAGTCGTAGACATTAAATACTCTTTCCTACTCTGGGTACAAGTCCAAAAAATTTGGGGGAGGGGACTAGTCGATTAGATCGACCCTAGTACTAAACTGGTACTTAATTTATCGTCCCCGAAAGGATGAAAGACAAAGTCGACCTCAGTGGAACTTGAACTCAGAACATAAAGACAGCCAAAATACCGCTAACCATTTCACCCTGCGTGCTAATGTTTTTTGCCAGCTCGCCGCCTTATAGACGTTAAATACTGATTGATGTGGTTAGCTGTAACTTTGAACTCAACTGAGAACCGCCACGGTATCCACATGGGTAACCTTCAGCTCGTTTCATTAATTTCATCCTTTTTACTAATTTTAGTTATTATTATTTTTTTCACCTACCAACTAGTTGACAGCCACTTTACATGTGGTATGAACAATCACCCAACTTTGTATTTATTTTTATTTAACTTTAGACAATAACAATAATAGTAATAATGAATTTATTTTTACATTAACAACGAGAATAATTACTTTATGATATTACCTTAAATAACAATTATATCTAATTCCAACGCCAATTGTTTACACTCTTTCTCCTTCTCTAGTTGGTTCAGCAAGTTTATCCCTGGAAAGTTATATTCGTAGAGTTTTAAGTATACTTGTATATATCTACTTACATACTATCGATTTTTTTTATCGTAAGCATGTTTATTCTTATTATTTCATCACTTTATAGTTTTGTACCTTGTATTGCCATTTATTTAGGTTAATTACCATAACTTAATATGATACAATATTATGGTTAATTAATTATATTTACAATCCATCTTCAATTTTCCTTCATTATAAGCGTTTATTTACACAATGAGTAGTCTATAAAGAATTCATTGGATTCTCTCTCTTTCTCTTTTACAAAGATTATTACCATTATTATTAACTTTTAGATTTTTCTGCGGTTCATTTTGTCTTCTTTTAATTTAAACTCTTAGTATAGCGTTCATAGCCTCTCTCCCCAAACAGCTCCCTGTAAACTAGCGTTCTTGTTTCTAACGGTCATTTAACTTAGCTATATAGTGTTATTACTCGTACGTAACCTTAGCATTTAGCGCAAGTCTTGCATTTGTAATATAGTTGCCTGACGATGAATTTATGTGCATATTCCAGCACCTCTCACTTCTTTGGAGTAGAGGGCACATAATTTTTGAAACATACGTAGGAATTAAAGGAACTTATTGATTATATTCGTTTTACTCCATTTATTATTAT
>NC_068985.1:84504422-84505854 GCF_001194135.2 Octopus bimaculoides
TATATATATATATATATATATATATATATATGTTTCATTGTGAGTTCCTGATAATATGTAATCCAATACAACCTATTACACGTTCACGTCATCAGAGACTACCAGGTCAACCAGGTGAAAAGGGTTGGCAGGAATCCTGCAGGATGAAAACAATGTCTGTCAAAAAGTCAAGTGACATTATTGTGAACCATTATTTGCAATTGTATGCAGAGTGTCATAGAATATACTCAAATGATCCCATTTTAGTATATTCTATGATATCCCTGCATATACTTGCAAGATGAGGGAATTCATTCTACTGCAACTTTGGGACTGATGCACTACTAGTTCTTATCAGAACAGTTGTCAAAGGAAAAGGTAGATGGTACTTCTTAGTTGGGGTTATGTCAACTCATTTGCACTGTCCTTCTGCCTTATGAGTGAGTCCTGAGGATAGGAAAGTACGTCCAAAGAGAAAATCCAGTTACAATAATACTTTTAAGGTAGTTTCCAACAACTAGATATCTGGCAGTTTCTTACAACTAGGAGGAGATACCAATTTCTTGAGTATTTCGTTCCACAGGATCTAATTTCTTCTTAGCAAAGAAACTGATAATTGGAAATATGCACCCAAAACACTTCTCTAAAGCTTCATAATACAGGTACTTTTTCTTTACAATATAGATCAGGGATCTTGGTACTTAAAGGTAGAGTATTCATTGTGAGGGCAAAAGTTAGAGTACCTTTTAGTTCCTCCCTAATGACATGTACATAAGGCAGCAAGACATCTCCAATAATCCCAGTTTTGAGCATAGTCACCTGCATAAAAAGGAACACTTGCCATGCACATCTGTGATGATAAAATTCTTACAGCTTCTATTTCTTCGCTCCTGAGCTTACATTACGGTTGTAGCATAGTCAAGAGCATTTATGATTCTCTGGTCCCGTAGTTTCAACCTCCATTATTGCAGCTTCATTTAACCTATCTTTAGACACACACACACACACATACACACACAGATAGAGAAAGAGAGAGGGGAGAGAGAGAGATACAAATTAAAAGTTGTTCATCAAAATAAAATTCCTTACTTTATGAATCAGCAGTAAGTTCAAAACATTAAGGAGTCATCTCATTTGCCCCATTTTTACTGTTGTTGTTCAGTAGATCTTTTTGCAGTGTGTGTATGTGTGTGTGGAAGTTGTTGGAAGTGGGTGCTTTTAAATTGTTGTTGCTCATTTTGTAAATTCACCGACACTCAGAAAGAACCAAAATAATAACTCTTTAAACATTCTCAAGATTGTTTCTGAAGTTTCTAGGTGAGGGTGATAGGTTCTTTTTTTTTATTTGCATCATATTTGTGCTTTTTTAAAATTATTTCAAATATTTGTCTATCTTTTATTTCTCTTTTCCTTCCTCTCCCTCTCTTTGATTTTTTTTTTTTTTTTTTTTTTT
>NC_068985.1:84506240-84509127 GCF_001194135.2 Octopus bimaculoides
ACAAATGTATATGTACATATAAAATAATATAAAGCAATATTTTTTAAAAAATTAACAATAATAATTTAATTAAATAAAAAAAATTAAAATTTCATTTTACAAGTAAAATAAGAATTTACTTTTCATTCCATTTTTCGAAAGAATTATATCGTGTTGGGTTTCAGAACAATGACACACAGTAAAAAAAAAAAATTTAAATTAAAAAATAAAAATGAAAAATAAAAATAAAAAAGATATAAGGGAGAAATAGAGAAAAAAATAATAATTCATCTAAATATAAATGATAGCAAAATAGAACAGCTTTTAATCTAGGCTTGCTTTATCCCTTCAAAGAATTACCAAAGATTGGTTTCCCTTGAGGAGACTGCACTTAAGTCTTAAATTCTCCTTCAAAATAATATTATTTTAAGTTGCAGGAGTAGGGGAGCAAAAATTATTATCATCATCATCATCATCATTATCATTATTATTATTATTATTATTATTATTTTCTTTCGCTTGTGTACGTTTATGCTTGTAAGTGTCTGCTATATGTGTCTCTGTGTGTTTGATAGGGAGGTGAGGTGTGCGATTTTTATTTCATCTTCCTTCAATTTCTTCTTCATTTACTGTTATCATCATATCATCGCCAACATCATCAACAACTACTTCCAAAGTATTCAAGGTTTGTCTTGAATCCCGGGCCGTGTGTTACAATACCAAAGCACTGTTCCCACCATTGTGGCATCTTTATTTATTCTGCACTTTCACCATTCTTATTTCTTTCAATAGCTTGGCACATTTTTCTGTTTGTACAAAACTAAAACTCACCACAGCCCTCCACTACATGCCACGCACCACCTACCATAGTTTATATTTCACAAAAAAATTTGCTTTTTTATCTCTTCCTTCTTCCTTTCTTTCTTCCTTTTTATTCTTGATTTTCATTTATATTTTAAATTACACAATACTTTTTTTTGTTTTTTAATTCAAAGTTTTGTACAATTTTCAAGGAAACAGATCTTCTAGTCATGTTTTTGTTATACTTTCAACACAAACACACATGGACATGCTTGTAGGCAATACTGTATTAAAAGGTTTATCACAATGACTTGCAGACTGAGTACACACAGCTCTTTTGTGGGGCACCTCTTCATTCAATATGTGACTGCATCACTTGTCTTTGTTGCATGCTGAAGAAAGGAGGCAGCACAATAGGACATTAGTCGTGTTTTGTTTAATAGCATAGAACATTTTGTGTTTATAGTAAAGAATGGTATATTCGTGCCACACTTTTACCCATGAATTAACCTACTGCAGAATCTATAGTATTATTAGTAGTAGTGGTAGTAATAGTTGTTGTTGTTGTTGTTGTTGTTGATATTGCTGCTGTGATAAGCTTCATAGATAATGTATTTCAAATTTCAAATTTTTAAATTCAATATGGGTAGCATCGAAATTATGAACAAACAATCTGTTAAAATGTTTCCTTCTTTGAGGAAGTTCTTTGAAAATTTTGAACAAAATGTTACTTTTGAATATTTCAAATTGTTTTCACTTCCTCTTCTCTCTCATTCTCATTTCCTTTTATTTTCCATTTATTTATATTATTATATTTTAATTTTTTTGTCATTTATTTTCTGCCAATGCTCATCAGCAAAGCCAACAATACAAAGTTAGTACTTTGCGTTGTCATATTTCTTTTATAATTTATCAAAGTTGTGTTTGGTAGTTTGTATTGGCGTTATCTAGTTTGATGTTTCACTATTATTTCAGGACAACGGTAGATATTCAGGTTAACTCATCTAATTCAAAAATGGTGAATTGTTGTATCACACAGTTTTACTATCTGCAGGCAATGGTACATTTTTGTATTCACTCTTCTTTCATTGTACTATTCAGATTCTATTAACAATTTTTACAATAGTTTTCTTCTTGTTATCAATGTAATTAATATTAATTTAATTATTGTCATTAACAGAAGTATTTACATGCATCTCTTTGCAGTCTGGGTTCAAACCCAGCGAGGATTGACTATTGTATTTCATTCTGCTAGAGTTGACCAAATATGCACCCTTGAAGTACTTGGATGGATATTAATCAAATATATTATTCTGCCAGAATTTGTGGTCATGTGCTCATGTTAGAAATTATTCATTTTACAACCACATGGTTCTGGGTTCAATCATATGTGACAATCATAACCTTGGGTAAATATCTAGCACAATGGTTTCAAAATTAACAGTTGTATGTCACCTACCCATCCCCCCCAAGAAAAAAGAATTAGTAGAAGCTTTTTACCACACCTCTTTATTAATGATAAACAAAATTGAGACTAGTAAAGTAACTAGTAAGAAAATCTCCTTTAAGAGATGAAAATAGTAATTATACTGAGAAGTAATGTTTGTCATCACTTCAACAGGACTGTTCCATACAAACTGACATTACTACTATTTTTAACCTCAAGAGGATGCCTCCTCTAACTAGTTAATGATGCTATCTGCACCTGATATATACCTCAAGCAGGGGAGTGAACCTCTACCATCTTCTAATGACTTAACAGGACCACCAGACTAGGTTGGTTTCAGGCTGTCTTTGCCCATTTCAGGCTGTCCATTAGAGATAGCTGTAGTTCACTGCAGCAAGCAATATGTAGAAAACCAAGCAACAATTAGCTACTGGTCTTGCAACAAGCAAAGTAGCTAGTTAGAAAGATGGAAGTAGTAACTATACTGAGAAGTAACGTTTGTTGCCATTTCAACATGTAACTCTGGCCCAACTAATTCCTTGGGAGTAAATTTAGTAAATGGAAATATATAATCGTCCAACCCATGCTAGCATGGAAAGCGGACGTTAAACGATGACGATGATGATGATGATATATATATGTGTGTTTGAATATATATAT
>NC_068985.1:84509229-84510995 GCF_001194135.2 Octopus bimaculoides
ATAGATAGATAGATAGATAACGTACTGGCAGTGCTCCAGCATGACCACAGCTTTAGGGCTGAAATATATAAAAGAATGAAAGAAATGAATCATCGTCATCATCATCATCATCATCATCATCATCGTTTTACGTCTGCCTTCCATGCTGGCATGGGTTGGACGGTTTGACTGAGGACTGGTGAGCCAGAGGCTGCACTAGGCTCAATTTGATCTTGCAGAGTTTCTACAGCTGGATGCCTTTCCTAACGCCAACCACTCCAAGAGTGTAGTGGGTGCTTTTACGTGCCACTGGCATGAGGGCCAGTCAGGTGATTCTGGCAACGACCATGCTCAAAAGGTGTCTTTACGTGCTACCTGCATGGGAGCCAGTCGAGCGGCACTGGCAACGACCACGCTCGAATGTTTTTCACATGCCACCAGCACATGTGCCGGTAAAGCGACGCTGGCAATGATCATGTTCGAATGGTGCTTTTCCCGTGTCATCGGCACGGGAGCCAATCTGTATATATATATATATATATATATATATACACACATTGGGTCATCCCACAAATAATGCTGTTTTTTAATACTTCTTTTATTTTTCAAAATTAAGGTGAACAAAGTTCTTTTTTAATCTAAAATACACTCTCCTTCATTTTCTACAATGCTCTTCCATCTATTTGGTAGACTTGCAATGCCCCTCTTCCAAAAATCATTTGTCCGTGATGAAAAATACCCATCAGTATTGTTCTAACCTCATCAACACAATTCATATTTTTTCCATCCAAATGGTTTTGAAGACTGCAGAATAAATGTTAATCAGACGGGGGCAAAGTCCGGAGAATATGGTAGGTGGGGTATCGGTTCCCATTCAAACTACTCCAGCCTTTCAAATATCATCCTTGCCGTATGTGGCCGAGCATTACCCTCATGGAAGAACACCTTTCATCTCGAAAGCAAAGATAGTCAATTTTCTTCTAGTGCTGGCTTAAATCACACATGCTGCTTGCAGTAGATCTCCTTTGTTATCATTTAGTTTGGGTTTAAAAGTTCAAAGTGGACTAAACATTTCATATCCCACCAAACAGATAGCAACACCTTACGTGGGTGAAGACCTTCTTTAGCCTGGGGTGCTGGTGTTTCTCTTTTCCCTACTCACTGTCTTCAAGACTTGACATTTTTATAGAGAGCCCATTTCTCATGAGACATGACAGCAAAGAATAGCACACATTCACTTTTTGTGCACAATTAGATTCAGAAAGTTTGTGAAGAACCCACTGACCCAATTTGGTGACTTTTCTGATGGCATGTATTGTTTCAGTTATTTGACTGCGGCCATGCTGGAGCACTGCCTTTAGTCAAACAAATCGATCCCAGGACTTATTCTTTTATAAACCTAGTACTCATTCCATTGGGCTCCTTTGCCGAACTACTAAGTTACAGGAACGTAAACACACCGACATTGGTTGTTAAGCAATGGTGGAGGGAAAAACACAGACAAACATATACATATACATACATATATATATATATATATATATTATTCTAGAGTACGTCCTGTCTGGTCTTCGAAACGTCTAGATAGAATAGAGACAGCTGATGAAGGGATATTCCAAGGGGCTTTCCGTTTTCCTAGGTGTTCGTTCCGTTGTCTGTAGTTTATTGTTCTAACGTCCTGTACCCTGATATGCATGTATATACACATGTAGATGTAAGTATGTACATATATGTGTGTATACATGTATATATATTCTTTGTATTATATATATATATATATATATACG
>NC_068985.1:84511261-84516988 GCF_001194135.2 Octopus bimaculoides
GCCCCCATAAAAGATTATGTAATTCAAAATACAAACAATAACAAGCCATGAAATAATTTTTTATTTTTCAAAACGAAACAAAGCAGTAAGAGGGAAAATAATGTTTATTTTTGTATAGTTCCACTTTATTCATATTTGAAAAATTTCCTCCTACTTTTTTGAATTGCAAATTCTTTGATCAGATCCTCAAAATTAATCTTAGGTTACACGTCTCTATACTTAGTAGAGATAAAGGCATCCTGAATATTATTTTAGCAAGTTTAAAGTGATTTCTTTTGTGTTGTAAACCATTTACCATTTCTGTGGTGACCTCTCCTTCTCTTGATGCCCTAAGTACATGCTTATTTTGCTTAATGGTTAATCCAGTGCTGAAGACAATAATCCAGCATGGCTGCAATCCAATGACTGAAGCAAGTAAAAGTATCACTGTATATAAGTTCCAATTTTGCTTTGAGATCAATAAAATGAATACCAGTCAAGTGCAGGATTTGATGTAGCTGACTGTATTCCACAAGCACCATCAAAAATAAAAGATTAAAAAAATCAAGTACTTTCATCAATATGTTTTCAAGTAACACTTGAAGAAGCGATTAAGGTTAGAAAGAGAAATGCTGTCTTCCAGTAAGTCTACTACTAAAAGATGGGTAAGAATAATAGTGTGTATGGTCTAGATGGACTTGCTCTCAACTTGTGCTGTAAGCCAGGGACTGCATCAATGAAAGAAGGTACAACTTGCCTGTGGTAGTTAGAAAGCAGTCCGTGATTTATGTCTGGTTTTCTGATTGGCCCTCAAGCTGTAGTTCTCTCTCTCCCCCACCTCTCACTCTTTCTCCATCCATCTCATTCTCTTTCACTCTCCCTCTTTCTTTCTCTCTCTCCCTCTCTTTCTCTCTCTCTCTCTGTCTATCTATCTATTGCTTTCTTTCTCTTTCTCTCTCTCTCTGGGCCATTTCACTGTAAATATTTCATATTTTTTTGGTTCTTGTTTGATGTAAAATCCACCATCATTTAGTAATTTGGTCTTAAAACATCTCCCCATCACCCCACTACCACTTCATTCTTGTGGAATTAAAGGTGTAATAAAAGAAATCATTGTTATTATGATTATTATCATTATTATTGAGCCAACAGAATCATTTGCATATTGCTTAATCATTTGCAAAATGCTTAATAGCATCTCTTCCTTCTCTCAATGATCTGAGTTCTAATTCTGCCAAAGTTGACTTTATTTTTCATCATCATTTAGGGGGTCGATAAAATAAGTATCAATTGAGCTCTGGGGTTAATGCAATTGACTTATCCTTCTCCAATAATTGCTAACCTTGAGCCAAAATTTGAAACCACGATTGTTATTATTATTGAGTGAGAGAGCAGTGCATGCCATCAAAGTGACACTGGAGTAAAATATATGAAGCCCAGTATAACCATCATGACTTACCCGTCTGATATGAGTACACCAGATACATACATCACTCCTAAATGTACACGACATGGTGATTTCATATCAAGATAAATATTGCATGACCTTGCAGGTGAGGCCCAGTTAGAATTTTCTCTAAGGTCGAGTAGGTCCCTGTTCAAAAGGTCCTTGATTAAGGTTTGTTTAATTTTGTTAAATGAAACACCCATGTTTCCAAAGGTGAATTATCCAAATCCAAAAAAATTCCTCTCCACACATGGCTATGATGCGCCTCCACTACTTGTGCTCGTGATCAGAGACACACATATTGTCAGCCACTAAGGGACATGCTCAACTGGTTAAGGTCAAACAAATGACAAGCAAACCTGTGGTATTGAGCAGAATATTTGGTGTAGTCCATCTTTTATTATTATTATTATTATATTTTTCTTCTTTCTTCAAATTTTCTTCCATTTCTCGCCAAGTGTTTTCCGTACACCTAGGACAGAAAAACTCGTATGCATTCCCAGTTTACACACGCAAATTCACAGGTAAAACATGTATTTAAAAAAACAAAAAAAAATTCATGAATGGATGTTGTTTTCACAGTGATAATGCTCTTCTCAGTACATGAGTCGTTCTAGTTAGCACGATTTTTTGCACTTCCTGTAGGGATGGTAAGCCTGGTATCATTTTCAAATAGGTTTCAGTACCTTTTTTTATCATTCCTAGAGATCCTACAATCACTGGTATGGTAGTCGCCTTGAGGTGCCACATTTTTTCAATTTCTATTAGCAAGTCTTTATATTTACTGATCTTGTCAAATTCTTTTGCCGCTATATTATGATCAGAGGGAATACTCATGTCAATTAATAAACACGTCTTCTTTGTCTGATCTTTTATAATAATATCCGGTTTATTAGCTTTTATAGTCTTGTCGGTATGTATGGGGAAGTCCCAGAGAATTGATACATTTTCTCCCTCAGTCACAGCTTCAGGATGGTGTTTATACCATTTTTGTCAGCGGTTTTATTATTATTATTATTATTGCCATTATTATTATTATTATCATTATAAGGCAAGCTGGCAGAATTGTTATCATGCTGTGAAGAAAATGCTAAGCAGTATTTTGTGTACCCTTATGTTTTGAGTTTAAATTCTGCCGAGGTCGACTTTGCCTTTCATCCTTTCGGGATCAATGAGTACCAGTTATGGACTGGGGTCAATGTAATCGACTTAGCTCCTCCCATGAAATTTCAGGCATTGTGTCTTTAGTAGAAAGGATTATTATTATCGTTATTATTTAAGGTGGTGAGCTAGCAGAATCATTAGCAGGTTAGACAAAATGCTTAGTGACATTTCATTCGTCATTACATTCTGAGTTCAAATTCCACTGAGATCGACTATACCTTTCATTCTTTCAGGGTTTATAAAATTAGTACAAGTTGAGCATCGGGGTTGATGTAATTGACTTATCCCCTCCTTGGAAATTTCAGGCCTTCTGCCTATAGTAGAAAGGATTATTTCTATCTTTTCTTAAGAAGGTGGTAAGCTGGCAGAATGGTTAGCACGCCAGGTAAAATGTTTAGCAGTATTTCATTTCTCTTCACATTCTGATTTCAAATGCCACTGGGGTCAGCTTTGCCTTTCATCCTTTTGGGGTTGATAAATCAAGTACCATTTATGCATCGGGGTCGATGTAATCAACTGGTCCCCTTCTCACAAAATTTCAGACCTTTTGTCTATAATAGAAAGGATCATTATTATTATTAAGGCAGCATGTGGGCAGAAACATGAGAATATCACAGAAAAAAGGCTTTGCAGTATTTGCGTTCTGTTTACCAATAGATTTCAAATCTTGCTGCGATCAACATTGCCTTTTCTCCCTTAACCTTTTAGCATTTAGACTCCTCTGTTAAATGTTATGCACATTTATTCACATTGTTTTGAATTAATCATGCATTACCTTGTAACTTCAAGATTTTGATGAATTAACTATTAATTTTTAGAATGACATTGTAGGGTTGGTATGAGAGGCGAGATCTAACTAGTTAGAACATAAAACATATAGAATATTTTGGTCAGATATGATCTGTTTAAATGCTAAAGGCTTAATGGTTGATAAAATACAGTGTCAGTGAAATACTGGGGTCAATGGTATGGATTAGAACCTTTCTTTCAAAACTGCTGGACTTGTGGCTAAAGCAAAAGTTATCATTATTAGTAGTAGTATTATTTTCTTTGGTAGTTTCATGCTAGTTTCTACTGCACCACTTGGTGTACATCCATGTTTCTGACGTGCATGTGGCATTTGTTCTTATTTTGGTGAAGATTGGCAGAGTATAGGCTGTTCCTGTTGGTGTACTGCACCTGTTTGTTTTGTTATGTTTGTTGTTGTATTAATATTTGTTCTGTCGTCCATGGTGTATATGTAATAAGGGTTGTGCTATTATATTGGATCTTAATCTAATATATGCTGCCTGAGTTGTGTTGTGAGTTAAGGTTATTCTGTTTGAGCTATCCATTTGAATCGTGAGCTATTCTATTGAATTGAAAGCATCTCATACAAGAAGTAAACTGTTCCTCACAGATCTATTTTTTGGGTTCTTGAAATGTTGTGAACCCTGGAATGGCTTCTATGTTTCTTTTCATAATTTGTTTATCATGCCTAATACTTCAATTACTTGTGAAATTATTTTCATCCACATCTTGAATAGTTGAGTTCTATATATTTATATTTTGATAACTTTTCCACTCCTTTTGAGGCAATATTTTCATCAGAAGGAATTGCAATATCTCGAGCAGAAAGAATCATTGGAGCATTGGTAAAAACTGCTCTGAGAGATGATAGAGTAATGAACTGGTTAATTACTGGGGTTCATGATATAGACTAACCCCAACCCTAACTTAAAAATTGCTGGTTTTGTGTCAAAATCAGAAACAATTAGTGTGGTGGATTGACAGAACTGTTAGGGAGTCAGACAAAATGCCTTGCAATCTTGCAGTATCTCCCCCAGCTCTTTACATTCTGAGTTCAAATTCTATCAAAGTCAACACCATCTTCCATTTCTCCAGGGTTGACAAAATAAACTACCAGTCAAGTAGTAATTGATGGTATCAACTAAACCCCTCCCCTCAAAACCAGGTGTTGTTGTTGTTGTTGTTGTTATCATTATTATGACAAGCTGGCAGGATTATTGACTCTTCAGACAAAATACTTAATAGCATTGATTCCAGCTTTACATTCTGAGTTCAAATTCCACCACAGTCACTTTTGCTTTTCATCTTTTCAGAGTCAATGAAATAAGTATCAATTGAGCACTGGGGTTGATATAATACTTTGCAGTATTTGCTTTAGCTGTTTATGTTCTGAGTTCAGAATCCCACAATAGGTTACTTTGCCTTTCATCCACTTAGGGCTGATAAAATAAAGTACCATTTAATTACTAGAGTTGATAGAATCAACTGTTCTCCTACCCCAAAAGTTTCTGGTCTTGTATCTAATTCAGAAACACAGAAGGGCAGTGAATTGGCAAATTCATTAGAGCATCAGAAAAACATGTCTTGTAATATTTGTTCCAACGCTTTATATTTTTTGTGTTCAAATCCTACTGAGATGGACTTTTCTCTTCCTTCTTCCAGGACCAGTAAAATAAATACCAGTTAAGTACTAGGATCAACAGTATTTACTAATCTTATCCCCTCGAAATCAGCTACTTGTGTGTTCTAATTTGAAACAATTACCATTATTGTTGTACTTGGAGTCTTAAGATGCACTGATCAGCCCATTCCTCTCCTAATTTTTATGTAACTCATTTGTTCTGCCCTTTACATTTTGTAAGCTCCCATGTCTTAACATTTTCTTTTTTTGTACGTATGGTTTTGTATGTAATTACCTTCAGTGGTTAAATAGAGGCGACAATAGGTAAGGTGTAAAAGTAAAGGCCCTCTTCAGTCATGAATGACCATGGGATTGGACTCTAGAAAGTTCCCCTCTGAAGTATAAGTCCGGGCAAGGTTATTTATAGAAGACCAACAGTCCCCCATGCATACCAGTCTCCTCTCGACACACCACTGATGTTATCCAAGAGAAAGGCAAAAGCCAATACAGTTTGGCATTTGTGATGTCACAACTCATTTCTACAGCTGAATGAACTGGAGCAGCATGAAATAAAGTGTCTTGTAATAATAACAATATAATAATAATAATAATAATAATAATAATAATAATAATAAAATGCCCTGATGCAATAAAATGCCCTGATGCAGTACCAGGCAGTGGCTCTCATGGCTTCTGATCTTAATTGATTGGAAGTGTTATCATGTAC
>NC_068985.1:84517173-84518369 GCF_001194135.2 Octopus bimaculoides
GTATAAAAGATGGGCTACAGCAAATATTCTGCTCAATACCACAGATTTGCTTGTCAGTTGTTTGACCTTAACCAGTTGAGCATGTCCCTTGGTGGCTGACGATATGTGCATCTCTGATCATGAGCAGAAGTAGTGGGGGAGCATCATAGCCATGTGTTGAGAGGAATTCTTTGGGGTTTGAATAATTCACCTTTGGAAAGATGGGTGTTTTGCTCAACATCCTTAAACAAACCTTATTCAGGGACCTTTTGAGCGGGATGGGCTACTCGGCCGGAAGAAAATTCTAACTGGGCACCACCTGCAAGGTCATGCGCTGTTTATCTTGATATGAGATCACCATGTCACTCATATATGGTTGTGATGCATGTGCCTGGTGTACCCTTATCAGACGGGTAGTCATGATGGGCAACTGGGCTTCATATATTTTATCCTAGTGTCACTTTAATGGCATGCACTGCTCTCTCACTCAATCTATATAATAATAATAATAACAATCCTTTCTATCTACTAAAGGCTCAAGGCCTGAAATTTGGGGGTAGGGGACTAATCAATCTTATTGACCCCAGTGTTTCACTTGTACTTAATTTATCGACCCCAAAAGAATGAAAAGCAAAGTTAATCATGACAGAATTTGAACTCAGAACATAAAGATGGACAAAATATTGCTAAGCATCTTGCCACCTTAATAATAATGACAATAATAATAATAACAATAATAGTAACAATGATGAGGTTGGTCAATATATTTGCTTGATACCATGCAAACATTGTGGTGAAGAGCATACTAAAAGCTAGTATGAACGCCATCCTCTACCAGTAATCAAAACAAATGATGAGACAGTTTTATAGGATTTTGCAGTCCTCACAGAGTGCACCAAACGTACTAAGCAGCTTGATCCCTTTTTTAATATTGAAATATAAATTTGAATAATAAGGTATACAAAGAAAAGGTGGATGTAAAGAATGTGGATCACACCCCCTTTTGTTTTTTGTTTTTTTTTTGCTTGTTTTTTTTTTACAGAATCCCCCATTTTTGAGTACAGAGATTCTGATTCTGCAAAAAAATAAATAAATAAATAAAATAAAAAGTGGCATTTTAAAATTTTAATTATATCTGTATTTTTCTGTGTATTTTGTAAAAATTCCAGTCCTTCCCAAATCAGTAGGCTCATAAAGCCATTTTCCCAGATTCTATG
>NC_068985.1:84520193-84523408 GCF_001194135.2 Octopus bimaculoides
ATATATATATATATATATATATATATATACACACACACACACACACATTTATACACATTCAAGTAGAGAAATTTATAGAAATTAAATTAGATATAGAAAAATTATCAAAGAAAAAACAAAGCAAATATGTATATGATTGTGTGGCTAAGAATTTTCTGGGTACAGTTCCATTGCATGGCATCTTGGGCAAATGTCTTTTACTATAGCATCAATGATAATGAGTTATTCAATTTTGAGACTGGATTGTATGTTGTGTTCTTGAGCGAGTCACTTTATTTCACATTGCTCCAATTCACTCATCTATAGAAATGGTGCCAAGCTGTATCGGGTTTTGCCTTTCCCTTGGATAACATTGGTGGCGTGGAGAGGCGAGGCCAGTATGCATGGGTGACTACTAGTTTTCCATAAACAACCTTGCCTGGACTTGTGCCTCTGAGGGGAACTTTCTAGGTGCAATTTCATGGTCATTCATGACCGAAGGGGGTCTTTACCCTTTTACCCAAAGTGAACCATTCTTTATGATTAAAACTAAGTAGACAGAAACTATATGAAAGCCTGTTACATATACCCACATTTGTTTGCTTGTTTCTATGGGTGTATGTAGGGCGTGTTGAAAAGTTCCTGGATTTCAGTAAAAGAAAATGCAGGAGAATCAGTTAAGATTTTATTCAACATATTCCCCTCTCAGATTCACACACTTATTGCAATGGTCCTTCAGTTTTTCTAAACCCTGTAAAAGAACTTGGAATGTTGGGCTTCCAGTCAGGCATTTCATGATACCCTTAAAACCAAGAACTTTTTAGCACTTCCTCGCATGTATGTATTTGTGTATGCATGTGTGTGTGTGTGTGTATTTTTCTAATGTTCTGTAACTTGGTAGATGATCAATAAGTACCAGACTTTAAAGAATTACAACTGGAGTCAGTATGATCAACTAAAGCTCTTCAAAGTGGTGACCCAACATGGCCAAAAACTGAAACAAGTAAAACAATAAAAAAGCCCCCCCAAAATATGGAGAACAGATTCAGTTAAAATATCCATCATCCATTTCTTTTCCTTTTACTTATGTCAGTAACTAGACTGCAGTCATTCTGGCGCACTGCCTTGAAGAATTTTTAGTCAAATGAATTGATTCCAGTACTTCTTGTTTTTTTTTTTTAATGTGGTGCTTATTCTATCGGTCTCTTTTGCCAAACTGTTAAGTTATGAGGACACAAACAGAACAACACTAGTTTCAAGCAGTGGTGGTGGGACAAATACAGACACAAAGAGACACACACACACACACTCACACATAGAGATATACGCACACATATATACATATGCTTGATCGCTAAATCTGCAAGTTTTTTTATTCTCTCTCCATTCATTTTCTCTTATTCCTTTCTGTTGAAGAGCATAGGCTCGAAATATAAAAGACTTTCTCATTTTCCCAAGCATCAAACTGATACACCTGTTTGTTGTTCATACACTTGTCTTCATTTTTTGTTTTGCTGGAAATTGCAGCTCAGTCAAACCATCCAACCCATGCCAGCATAGAAAGCAGACATTAAATGACGATGATGATACAACGAGTTTATTTCAGTTTCCATCTACCAGATCCACTCACAAGACTTTGGTCAGCCCAAGGTTATCATAGGCGACCTTTGCCCAAGGTGCCACACATTGGGACTGAACCCAGAACCATATGGCTGGAAAGCAAGCGTCTTACCACACAGCCATACCTGGACTATCTGAAGACATGGGCACACTGGGTCACTGCTAAGGGACCTCACAGGTCTAGGGACCAAGTTCTGATTTATGCATTTTGTGGTTTGCTGTCAATAAATAAATACTATTGAACCCAGGGCATTGATTTGCCTAAGAGCCTACAATGCTGCTAAGGAAGCCCTAAATTCATCAATGAGAATGCTAGTACTAAATAATAGTCATAATTTATTAATTGAAAACTGGGCCTCTGAGAAGAATAAATCCAGTGTTGGCAGGACTTGAAACCAGAATACCAAAGGGAGATAATTAAGTGATCGTAGTCAATTTGTCCACTGCTCTTATAATTCTGCCACTCCCTGTTAAAATTATAATTAATATTATAAAATGTATATTTATTTATAGATTCCTTGTATTCTATTTGAATATTCGTGTGTGTATGAATATGTGACTGCTGGGGTGGGACATTGAGAACAAGACACTTGAAGGGAGATGGAGACAAAAACAGAGAGAGAGAGAGAGAGAGAGAGAGAGGGAATAAAATGTTGTTTTTTTTTCTTTTAATGCAAAAAATAATATTTTCTGCTCTGATTCAATTCCTCAATTTTCTTTAAATACCAGATGCTCCCATTTTAATATACTTTTGTTGTCGTTGTTGTTGTTGTTGTTCTTCTTCTTCTTCTTCTTCTTCTTCAGTAGTAGTAACTAAAATGACATTAGAATTTAAAGGAAATATCATTACCATGTTGAGAATTTTATTATAAGGTTAAAAACATTATTTACAGAAACATTAGCACGTGAGAAAAATGCCTTGCCAAAACATTTGACTCTTTACATTCTGAATTCAAATCTTACAAAAATTTCACTCACAATTTCACCTTCCATACGTCTGGGTTCAGTAAAATACAATACCAGTCAAGTTCTGGTAGAGGATGGTACCAATGATATTGACTAACTATTCTCCTCAAAATTGCTCATTTTGTGCCTAAATCAGTTACAATTAAATGTGATAAGTTGATCGAATCATTAAAGTATTGTAGTGTTTGTTCTAGTTATTTACATACTGAGTTCAAATCATACTGAGACCAACTTCACTTTCTGTCACTTCAAGAGAGATCAGAAAAGAACCAGTTAGTTATTGGGAGTTATTTCATTGAATAACCTTTCCCCTCAAAATTTTTATGGCAATGTATATTAGAAATTATTCTTGTGAATTGGCAGAACTGCTAGAGCATTGGCACTATTTCCTTTAAGTCTTTATATTTTAAATTAGAATCCTTCTGAAGTCACCTTTGCCTGTCATTTTTGGAAAGTTAATAAAATGATATGCCTGTCAAGCACTGGGAGTGATGTTACTACTAAAAACTCTCCATCCTTAAAATTTCCAGCTTCATGTTACAATCTGAAGCAGTATTATTATTATTATTATTATTATTATTATTATTATTATTGTTAAGGTGGCAAGCTGGCAGAATCATTAGCATGCTGAGCCGCATTTCATCCATCTT
>NC_068985.1:84523563-84524681 GCF_001194135.2 Octopus bimaculoides
CCTTGTGCCTTTAGTAGAAACGATTACTATTATCATCATCATCATCATCATCATCATCATCATCATCATCATCATTATTATTATTATTATTTAGGTGGAAAGCTGGCAGAATCATTAACACATTGGGAAAAATGCTCTGCGACATTTTGTTCATCTTTAACTTCTGAGTTTAAATTCTGCCACAGTAGACGTTGCCTTTCATCCTTTCAGGGTCGACAAAATAAGTACCAGTTGAGCACTGGGGTCGATGTAATCAACTTATTCCCTCCTCTGAAATTGCTGGCCTTATGCCAAAATTTGAAATCTTTATTATTTTTACCATTACTATTAAGGTGGTGAGCTGGCAGAATTGTTAGGGCACCAAACAATATGCTTAACAGCTTTTCTTCTGGCCTTACATTCTGAGTTCAAATCCTGCTGCAGTCAGCTTTGCCTTTCATCCTTTCAAAGTTGATAAAATCAATACCACTTGAACAGTGGGGTTGAGATAATCAACTTCCACCCTTCTGAAAATTACTGACCATGGGCCAAAATTTGGAAACATCATTATTATCAATATTAACATGATGGCTGTTAGTGTCAGACTGGTTAAATGATGGATTGCCATTGTCAAAATTGTGTGGTATTTAGTTACAAGTATTTATATTCCGAGTTCAAATTGTGCCAGTGTCAATAAAATAAACTGTCAATAACATAAAATAAGACCCTAAATTGAAGGAAACCAGTGAGGATCCTTATTAGGAGAAAATATTCAAAGCGGAAGTGAAGTAATTTTGAATATACTTAGTTACTAGGAGAAAATAAGTTTGATTATTTGAGCAATAGGCTCTTCATCAAAAATTAATGGGCCTGGGTATGAAGTATTAGACCACTTCAATTATTATTTTAACTAGCATTCTTCCTCATAACATAAAACAACAATCCAGTCCTGGAGTTTGAAATAGTTTGTGTCATAATACTTAATGTAGGAATATTTTCACTGTCACCATCATTTCAAGCACTTTCCACCACCACCACTGAATCACCACATCATCATCATTATCATCATTGCCATCATTATGATTTAATCCTCTTATTATTAATAATAATTTTAGACTTCTTTTTGAATGCTTTATATT
>NC_068985.1:84524781-84530138 GCF_001194135.2 Octopus bimaculoides
ATATATATATATATATATATATAGTTATTTGTGTGTATGTATATATATATGTGTGTGTATACATATATACATATGTATGTAACTATGTCTATGCACTTATATATATCATATATTCCTTTCTTTATTATTTCTTGTTACCCCTGATGTTAAAAGTTTTTAAACATTAAATTTATTTCATTTAATTATGTGTATGTGCATGTGCATTTGTGTATGTATCTACATTGTGTTAGCACATACATATATACATATTATATGTATGCATATATTCCTACTTCCTTATTTATTTCAAAACTATCATAAATAATATGGCACTTTTAAATCAATGAAAAAAAAAACTCTATTCTATTTTGTTAATGTTGATTTTAAAGTGAAAAGGAAAAAAACAGCATTTTTTGTTTCTAAATCATGTTTTTTAAAGTACTCATTTGACAGTTTGGTAGATTTTCTTTGATTTTTCTTTTGTTTGTTTTTTTTTTTTCAAAACCAAAACTTTTAGAGATATGAAGTAGATAGGGGCCTTTAAGATTGAAAGCTGATTTGTCAAAGTAAGAATCAGTACTTGTGGTGTTATAACACATTTTCTCATGCATACACGTGTCACAGACAAGGCACTTATGCATATATAGACACACAAATAAATGTGTATATGTGTGTATGTACATGTGTGTGTGTGTATATGTATATATATATATTTGTATACTTATATATCTGTATATATAGATGGATAGATAGATAGATGGATAGATTGATAGATAGATAGATAGATGTGTGTGTATACATACACATACGCACTAGCATATATGTGTGACTATTATTTGATAAAAAGGTGATAATTATGAAGGTGATGATGATGATGATAATAGTGATAATTATTGTAACTACAGCAATGAAAATAATACTGACAACAAAATAAACAACACCAACAACAACAATAAAGCTTTTTTTGGATTTTTTCAATACCTCTCTTGTCATATGTAATGAATGGATTTTAAAAGGTTTTTCTTATTTATTTTATGTATTTTTCCTCAATGCAATTTTCTTGTATTATTTGGTGGTTGTTGTCATACATTTATTTGTTTTAAAAACAAAGTCATATTAACAAGCTCGGTACAAATCATCTTCACCTCTGTAATTCTATAATTCTCTGTTTATTAGTATTATTAGTAACTATAGTCATTCTAGTCAAAAGTGATGGTTGTGGTGATGTTTTTTTTTTTGTTTTTTTTTTATTATCAACTTCTTCAGCATCATCATCGTTATTATTTGTAAAAAACATACAAAGAAAAAGAAATAAAATCATTTTGAAATTAATTTTTTTTAATGGAAATAAAAGAAATTTATTATCATTATTATTATTATTATTATTATTATTATTATTAGTTCATAGTTATCGTCATTTCTTTCTGTTTTCAAATCGAATCGGAAGTCTAGTTGTATTATGTTGTCAACACTGAGTTAAAATTTGATTTTTCAATAGTTTTTCTTAATTTTTTTTGATTTTTCATGTGTATATGTATATTTGTACATGTATACCTGTGTGTTTATCTGTGTGTGTGTGTGTGTGTGTGTGCATATGCTTGTGTACATATATATTGTTTGTATGTGTATATATATAAATGTGTGTGTGTGTGTATGCATATATTTATGTATGTGGATACATGTGTGTATGTATATGTGCGGTCTCTCTTTGCTTTCACTATTATCATCACTACCCCCTTTCACATGATAATCCACGTCCCCTATCAGTTGAAATTCTCTTCAGGTTTTTAATCAATGTCATAGGTTGGATGGCTCTATATGACAACATACTTGCATATGTCCATAACTTGAAATAAAACATCACCATCACCACTGCCATCACATTTCATCATCATCATCATCAATAGCATCTTCATCATCACAATGATGCTTTTACTGGTCTCTCCTCAAGGTGCAGAGGGGACCTCTAAGGTTGCTTCTCCTACTTCCTTCTCAGAGGTTAGTCCCACATGTTGAGAAGCTTAGCTGCCACTGTAGGATCAGCCTATAGTGAATGTGTATATAGCTGTTATAATCACCATCATCATCATCATCATCCTAACTACAGCTGAGAATCCCAAATGAATCTTCTATTTTAAGGTGAGGGAGGGCAAACACCCTAACGGCCACACTATTCTTTCAAGGAGCTGTGACCCCCCCCCTTACTCCAGGTTTTGTTAGCTTGAAAAGACATTGTCATAGAACGATGATACACAAATTGTATAATAAACAGGTTACATGGCACATCCATCATTGTATCTAGCATGTGTCAGTCCATGGAAGATCATCATCACTGCTACTGGTAACCGGTTTATGAAGGGGCATGGTTTAGTGATGTTGAGCTCATAGTCATAAGTTCAAGGATTCGATTCCTACACGAAGCAGGGCATTGTGTTTTTGAGCAAGGCACTTCATATACATATTATATGTATGCATATATTCCTAGTTCCTTATTTATTTCAAAACTATCATAAATGATATGGCACTTTTAAATCAATGAAAACAAAAAAGCTCTATTCTATTTTGTTAATGTTGATTTTAAAGTGGAAAGGAAAAAAAAACAGCATTGCTCCAGTCTACATAGCTGAAAATAAGTACCAGCTGTGTGCTGGTGTAACTTTCTCTCTCCCTTTGGCTACCACAACCGTGATGTTTCACTTAATCAAGAGTATAAAGAGTGAGAGAATGTCTCTGTGTTTGCAATGACGTGGGCACAAAAAAGCATGGTTACATGAAAACAGGTCATACCTGCTTATGAGTGATGGCTGTAGAATCGAGTTATAACTGCCGTTATCATGATCTTCATCAGCATTATCATCGTCACTGTCTTCCTCCTCCGCATTATCATCATCATCATAAATTTAACTTCCATCTTTTTGTAAATTTTTGCTATGTGCTGGACACATCTGTAAATTTTCATCGGTCCTTACATATCTAATTATCTGAAATTAGTTACTGCTAGACTAATTAAAAATTTCCAGTCTTTTAACTTCATCCTTCATGTTCCTACGCTTGGCATTACACATGAATTGGTCCCTTAGCAAAAGCATTTGGGTGCTGCAGGTCAGTCCTGATTGAGATGATTCATGATCAAAGGCATTCCAGCCCAAACCACCTCTTCAACAAAAACAACAATAACAATAAGTCAATGAAAGATCTCCTACTTGGTTGTGCTATCTGTCAAAAACAACCATGTCTCCTCAAAATCACACTCATGCATCTTGAAAAAAAAATGGAAAGACTCATTTGGTGATGTAATCGTAGATACTCTATATCTGTGCCTGCCCCACAGCATGGCAACTTGAGCAAGTCTTTTCTACTATATCCCTTGACTAACAAATGCCTTATAAGAAATTTGTCACATATACATGTATTTTTATGTATATGTATGTGAGAGAGTGAAAGAGAGAGTGAGTGTGTGTGTGCGTCTATGTATCTTCCCTCGTTTTGATATTTGTGTTCTGACTGTGAGCATAGTTACCATTCATACACATAGTGCCATGTGCTTGAAACCTATGAAAAGATATCAACCCATTGAGGTGTGCTTTATTTAAAGGACAAGGAAAAATATTACTTTGATGGCAAACAAGTGAGGGGATTGCTAACTAGAAGAATATCCAGCTGAAGAAAACATGGCTGAGCAAATTTCGTCTGATGCATGCAAGCATTAAAAAAAAAAAATGGACATTGAGACAATGATAATCATGATAATGTTGTGTGTGTGTGTATCATTTAGTAAATGATGCAAGCATTATCAAGAAAACCAAAAAAAAAAGTGCTTTTATTTTTAAAATTCTTTGAGATATTTGTTTTGCATTGAGTTACTGACACTCACCACTTTCTCCATCAGAAAAGCAGTGAACCAGTGATTGGTCCATTAGAAACATAAACCAATGACATTTATTGTTTTAGAAATTTTAATAATTAATTAAATGAAATAACTAGCATGTCTAACATCTTTGTCATGGGAAAATTGTGTCTGTTACAGCTGTTTATTTAAAGATAAGATGTCACAGTTATGGTATATTGGTGGTGGTAGTTGAGCTTTAATTAAACCAGGTAAACAATATTTTCATTGATTTTTCAAGTTGTTGATACCAACTTTCAGTAGAAACACCTGACTGAAGTGTTATTGATTTTCAGTTAGGTTGTGAGATTTGAACTCAGAATGAACAGAGCTGGAAGAACTACCACAAAAAACTCCTGTTCAATGCTTTAACAATTCTGCCAATGCACTCCTAGTGGTATTTTACATTAGATTTTCTTTATTTCTGACCAGTTTGTTGACATAAAATTTAACCCTTAAAGTCCTACACAGCAAATATCCTCACCTGTCACCAAATTCTGAACTGCATGAAACCACAGTGCAAATAGTGTTGTCTCTTTGAGTTGAGGGGTCAAAACTTGGAACTAAGCATTTTTCTATGTGAGGAACAAAGTTTAGCCTTGTTTCAAAAATACCTTCTCATCACAAGAATTCCTGTTTGCATCTTGTGTGTTTATTCTCTTGCAATTTATCAAGTAAATTTCTCTGAATTTTGTATTCTATTCATTTTTGAGTTTTATTTGTTTGTTTGTTTTTTTGTGGGGGTAGGGGAGGGCTCTTTTGTCTAACCACTTAATTACAGGGGCATAAAATAACCAACACTAGTTGTCAAGTGATGGGGTGGGAAGAACAGAAACAAAGACACACAAACACACACACACACACACACACACACACACACACACACACACACACACACACACACACACACACACATACACACACTCACAAATATATGTGTATATATCTTATGTATATCATATATGTAAAATGAGCTTCCACACAGTTTAACTACCAAATTCACTCACAGTGCATTTGTTAGCCAAATGCTCTCAGAGAAGAGATTGACACAAGGTATCACATAGTGGGACTGAACCTGAAGCCATGTCGTTGCTAATTGAGCTTCTTTACCCTATAGTCATGTCTGCACCTACACAGCTGTGCTTGTGGGCCATTGACAGTACCACCTGACTGGCCTTCGTAGGATTTTCGAGCGAGATCGTTGCCAGTGCCCCTGGACTGGCTCTTGTGTGGGTTGCACATAAAATACACCATTTTGAGCACGGCCGTTGCCAGTACCGCCTGACCGGCCTTCGTGCGGGTGACATGTAAAAGCACCCACTATACTCTCGGAGTGGTTGGCGTTAGGAAGGGCATCCAGCTGTAGAAACTCTGCCAAATCAGATTGGAGCCTGGTGTTGCCATCCGGTCTCACCAGTCCTCAGTCAAATTGTCCAACCCATGCTAGCATGGAAAGCAGACGTTAAACGATGATGATGATGATATATATATA